>NW_009199701.1:39829-72742 GCF_000690835.1 Fulmarus glacialis | reverse complement strand
GTGGAGGGGCCGCGTAGAGCCTCCGTCAGCCCTCTAAAGTGCCGCATGTAAAGCATTCTGGGTATTTAAGAAATATTGCAGTTTGGTAATAAAATCGGAGGTGTCTGCCTTTGTGACCACAACTTATTCTGCAATTTGATGTTTTTTTAGGTTCTAACTGAAAACAAAAGGCCTCAGAGGAGGAAGCAAAGAGTTTTAAAGGTAATCGATGATTGCTTTAATATTTATCCCCTCCCATTTTAAGCAGCATTTTCTTGTCATATAGATTAGGAAACCAAAGGGTTAACTTCTGGGAAGCGGCGCTTTCCAGCTATTCAGGAGATTAGCTAATTTTAAAAGCAGAGAACACGTTCTTTTTTTCCTCTTTCTCTCCAGCATGTTGTATACATATTTGAATCTTTCTGCACAAGTCTGCAGACCAAAAAGTTTGCTTTCCATTGCACTGAAGATTCACTTTAATTTCCTCTATTCCTAGTTTCATACTTCCAAAGGTAACAGTTGAATGTTGGTGGGGCTTTTAGTATACAGATTTTATGGCATCTGAAATTTAATGCAAGAAGTCAATGTTATAATGCAAACCAAATGAACAAAAGTGGAAATTTTATGCATTCGTTACCGTAGTTTTGATTTCCTTTTTTCTTTAAACTTTAGAACACCTCAAGTGAAACTGAAAATTCTGTAAACTTACGACAGCCTTCAGTTTCACAGGGTAACACGTTTCTTCAAGATTTTTAAGATGGCTATCTTGCATGGTAACAAAAGATTGGTGTTTCAACTGGAAATGTTTTAGTTTTTATGACAAAATACAGACTCACTACACTCATGGCTAATGTTTTTTTAAAAAAGTAACAGGTAGCACATTGATATTGCATCTTTCAGTTAGCCTTTAGAATATTTTGAATAGAAATAAGTCATTAATTCTGTTGTTTCAAACTAACGTGTTGGAGGATGGATGGTGCAAGTAAGATGGATGGTACATGTAAAGTGAAGCTAAGGACAATGAGAAGAAATGCATGTTGTTAAACTTACTTTGTAGAACTATTCTCTTATACCAGCTAAACGTAATGTAAGAGAGTTTAGTTTTGTTTCAGTACGTTAAAATTTCAGAAGTTATTGGACATTGGTTTTAATAAATGCTGAATGTCTGCAGTGTAATTTTATTTGAAAACGTCCCAGTTTCTTACCAGTTTTGTCTTCACTGTTACACGTTACGGAAACTTGTTTAAATAAAGGAGTTATAATTTTATAAGACAAATCAAAGTTAAAAGTTAAGATTAAGCAAGGAGCAGATAACCTTATCTGACTTGCAAGTATGTCCAACCTCAAGGGTGTCTGTCTTTTCATGTGGGAGTAGTTGTGCAAACCACCTCCCTGTATGCTAACAGTAATAGTGATTGTACGACACTAGCAAGTGCTTTTTTTTCTTTCATTAAATAAATTAATCCATTAAAAAATTAGCGTTTTTCATTAAGTCATGGGTGTGCTTTTAATTACTCTTTTTAATTACTGCCGCTCTTGTAACGTAACGCGTAGGTGTAGTTAAAACTTCAGCATTTGTTCATTCTATGTTTTGTGCGGTTAAGTTGATAGTAGTGTGCAAAGTAAGGACTGTTTGTAAATTAGTCATTCAGCTTTGTAACGTGTAATTTGTATGACACCCGTTCTCTCAAAGAGTGTGAAAAATCTTTTTTTTTTTTGGTGATAGGCAGATATGGTGTATTAGGCGTTTGTCTACAGTAGGGGTTCATAGTGGGTCTTCAGATTTTTCTCTTTGAGTTCATTTTACCACTGTTTCTGATTTGATGGTAGGGCAGGTTGCTATGTAACATGCTGTCATTCCTTCCCTTTCCAAAAAGCCTTCTGAAGAGTTTTTTTCCCTTGGCTCTTAAATGGAAAGGTTTCTCTGTTTTTGTGTGTGCGTAGTATCATATGTTAGTCATTGGACTTGTGTTTATTTCTGGTTTGACTTTTCCTTTGCTGAATTGATTCTGCAGTGTTTCCGCTTTGGTTTTAGGTGCTGTTCTTTGTGTTTTCTAGTATTTGTCTTTGTTTTGTGGTGCTGAAGTGTATTTCATAAGAGTTTATTCACTTGCATGCACCAAGTAAGGCATGGTACCCCTGAAGGCATCTCATGAAATGTCTAGGTTGCGGTTGGTGGGGTTTTCCTTTGTTTTTTGGAGGGGAGGAGGGAGGTTGGTCGTCTTAAGTTAGGTTTCATATTTCTGTCAGCTGCAGTAAACTTAGAAAAAGCTACATAATTTGCGGACTTCTTTACAAGGGCATATTTAGAAATATGACATTCTGACATATGACTCTCTCTAACCTGGCTTCTGTTGTTGTTGGGACTGCCATGTAAGGTGGTATTGTCGTATCTGTTGAATTATAACTTCAACCTTTAATTTAATGATCGGTAGTGATTGAGGGCATCTGACCAGTGACACTTTCAAAATTTTAACAGAATATTTACTTTTTTTTTTGTTGTTGTTGCTTTGTATTTTGCTTCAAATAGTATTGTAAACTTCCATAAAGGAGGATTTGTAGTACTCTCTTCCAGTAATACAACCAGTAATACAATACAGGTCAGACAGATAGAAACATTAAGGCTAAAAGTGATACATACTATTATACTGTACCTTTCATTTACTCCTTGTCGTTTTCCACATTTGTGTTTTAGTGCTTCTTTCTGGTTCTTGTGGGAGGAGTCATTTAGGAAATTCTTCTGTGCCATAAATACTGTATTAGGTTCTCCATGTTTATTTTGAAAGAACATCTGAAATATTCATCACTTCTAGCAAGCAAATGCTCATTGAAGAAAGAGTCTTTGTGAGTTCATAGTAATGGATACTAGAATATACTCATGGTTTTTCTTACCGTTTATATTGTGTGTTTTCCCCAGTTAGGCAGACAATTCTTTAATTTTATTCCTGATAATAGAAAGTCTATGTAGAAGGGATTCATACTTAAAAATTAATTTGCCTGCATTTCAAAAGGCATATTATACACCCTGCTTCACTTACTATGATTTTCCTTTTAGCCACTTAGCAGTGTTCTCACTCAATTTGGGCAGTGCAATGCACCTCTCCTTAACAGTGGGGAAATGTTTGCGATCACATGCAAGTTTGTTAACACAGAGCTCAGAAGAATGGGACAGTTGAACATGGCATCATATTGTCAGGGAAATCTACAGTTATCAAGTATAGACAGCAGTGGCACCAGTAAGGAAACCTCCCACAGGTCAAGATACAGCTGATGAAGAAGTACAGTCCGTGGTCTTTCTACTAGGTTCTGTGGAGCCAAGGCTACCATTTGGATGGCTGCAGATGTTTGCTGCGTTGACGGAGAGTAAAAAAATAAAGAAGAAAAAAAAAAAAGGAAAAAAAAAAAAAGGGAAGAGACTGTGGGAGAGATCCAGAATAATATATGCAGTGCTAAGTGAGTATTATAACTGCATGCACATTCTTTGTTCTCTGACTGATTCTGTTTGCGTGTTTATGCATAAACACTATAATGGTAATCGTGTGCGCCAGAAAAGTGCGAACGATGCCTGCTAAACTCTGTAAAATCCGTTCAGTTTAAGCCAACCCAAAAGCCAGAGATGACTCAGTATCTAGAACTTTTGGTTTGTTTATAAACATCATATTAGGAACCAGTAAAAGTTTCATTTCCATCAAAGCTACAAATATATACTTGAGCACTCTCTTAATTTTTCTCCTCCGCACATAGAAAGCATAGTCTTTCTTATCAAAAATAACTTTAAAAGATAAAGTTGGTTTGGCTGACCTGCTGTTGCTCTTTTTACGATGCAGTTTTAGTTTTGCTGCTTAAAGAAGTTAAAAATACGCTTTTTTGTCGAGCTCATATATGTGTTAACAAGAGTTAAGGAAAGTAAATGCTAATGTTCACGATAATGCTTTGAGTGAGCATGGATTGAACTGATTTTGAACATTTATTCTAAATTATGGTGTATGTTTTTAGTGCAAAATATCTCCCAGAATATTTGGCTGGAAGAAATTAAATTTTATTACTTTTTTTCCCCTTTAAAATAAGATACGAGCAAGTCAATGGATGGAATTGCATTGCAGTGGAGTTTTACAGAGGAAGAAAACAGAATGGTGTAATACAAGTTGGAAAGGATGTTGTCCAGAAAATACTTATCTTATTCTTTGTGTTTTTTAAAGGGACATTATCACCTTGGAACGTATTCCTTCAGTAAATACCAATTAAAATTGCTTTGAGTACTGGTTGAAAGCGTCTGCCTATTTCTTAAGTACCTTTTTGCTCCCTTTTGTTGATAGGGAGAGCTTACTTTTGGTATGTGAATGGCCTACACAAATTAGTTAACTTTTATTTTTAAAAATAAAGTAAATAAGTAACTTAGCTGTTACTTAGATTTTTTAAACTAAGTTATCATTTTTGGAAAGAAATGTTCTTCTAATTTTGACCTTTTTCAAGCTGGATGGGTGTCTATCTAAATGGGATTAAATTATGGTTGTAATTTCGTAGCGCACTTCCACGTGCAGCCTTTCCAGCGCTTCCCGGTGAATGCACTCGTGTGAACATATGAAGCACTTCCATATTTTGTTTGTACAGTACTGCTAAGATTACTCATGTATGTAGACATTTTTTGAATGGAGTCCTAACAAAGAAGGCCTTTGTAAATGGTCTAAATTATTAATCTCACTCTAGTAATTTTATGATTGTTAATTTTTCCAGCCAGTTTCTGGGGGAGTTGAAGCCTGTCCCTTGTGGACTTTTTCCTGTGGTGCAGAGTGGGCTGGATAGGATGCAGAGACGCTCTCCTTCCCTTGCCCCCCGTTCCTGCAGAGCTCCCTTACGTCAGCGCTGCTCCCTCTCCCACCCACCTCCTTCTCAGGACCCCTGCGCTGCTCGCCCGGCAGCACTATCATGCTACGCTTTGCCCCCACAACCCAACTCCCCAAAATGTCGAAGGAAGAAAGGGACGCTGTCCTTTGAGAGGAGAACGGGGAGGAGTAGGGTTTTCTGTTTTAACTCACTCGTTGCTGTAGCAGGGCAGTTGTGAGGATAGTGCTGCTCCTTCTCTTCTCAGGGAATGGTGGAGGCAGGGGCACAATGAGGCTGGGAAGTGTTGAGTAACGCCAGTCTGAACCTAGTGATTACGGTGGTTTTGGAGGGTTTTTGCACATCTTGAATCACCGTTTATTTGTAGATCTTGACTGTCACTCTGTGTTTTAGTGCAGTGCTGGGTCTTCCACTTTAGTGGATTTAGAGGTGGAGCTTCTTAAAAAGGTAGAAAATGTGTTTGTGATCAAAAATGTTACAAAACAATCAGTAAAAGTAACATCGTTTGTGGGAAGGAAGGAAAATGTACATGTGTAGATGAGGGTCGGATGCATAGGTGTATTGATACGTTGTTTAGGTGCTCTTAATGAAGTTACAGCATTATGAAACTGGTTTCCTATGCCAGGTATGTAGTTTTGTTGGTATTATTTGTATTTACTACTGAATTATGAGCTTTATTGAATACTTGTACTTGCTGTATGTAATGTAGGCACTGAAATAATTGAGATGGCTTTGCAAATTCCAGAAACCTATTGTCAGTGTTTGCTGTTTGTCCATATATTTATAGATAGTAATATCTAGAAAATGCTTGAAAATAGGCACTACTTGTTTAGACTCTGATACCATATTGCTAAGCAAATTTATTGCCTTTAGTAACTGATGTGGGAGAAAACCAGTGAGAAGCCCCAAACTTACTTGAGTGGCACCAGATTTTCACTTCTGTGATTTTTTCTTTCTGCAATGTTATACTAAGATTTTTATATTTAGTGTTACTGAGTATGAGAAAGTAAATTTAGCAGATACTACTGCAGCAAACTTTCCCCTTGACATTAGTAGGAGCCTTGCCTATGTAGAGACCAAAAGATTTCATTCCTACTATTAAATGTCAAATACATGAAACTTAACCAATATAAAGAAAAAAGAAAACAGGAATTACAGATAAGGAACTAACAACAATCACTTTTCATTAACTTGTGTAAAATTAGTATATAGAATATATTTGGCTGTCCTTATTGTCCTAGCAGCTTTAATACTAAGCCTTTTGGAATATTAGGATTTTTCAAGGCTGGCTTAAAATTGAGTGGTTTTGTGTCTTGACACTTGACTGTGAATTCTTTTCTCAATCAGTGTTTTGTTGGTGTTGTCTGTATTGTATTATAATTTAATTGATGCTCTGTAGTAAAATTTGGCTCTACGTTTAATCTTCCTAAAATAAAGGTTTTGCTGAACTTGTGAATAAGAGGAAAAATTTGTGTGTGTTTAAAAACGTAAAGCATTTATTTTTTTGACGGATGATCACTGTCTGAATTCTGCAGTGCAAACACCGCTGTTGTTACAGTGCTGCTCCTGAACAACGTTGTGTTATTCCAGTATGCAAGTGAAAGTTGGTACTCCTGTAAAAAGAAAGTGGAAGTTACATACAGTGTAAATTCCATTTTGAGCTTTATTTAAAACCATAGGTGTGCTAGCTCTGATAGAGACAGAAGAGAAACATTTGCCATTTTTTAGGCTTTTTCTTCTCATGAGAATAAGCAAAATATAGATGCAAAATCCTGAATAGTGCTGCAGCCTTGTAGCTTGGTGGCTTAAGTGATCAGCATGACTATTTTTCTTTCTTTTATCTGAATTACCTCTGACATACCTGCCACCAACTTTTCTATTGATAAAGAGTATTAGTTATTCCTTTTAGTCTTGTGGCCCCTCATTGGCTTTAAAACCAGGCTAGAATATACCCATAATATAGATGTTTAAATTTGGAGGAGACTTCTGTGTGACTTGTTGCAATGTGTATTTGGGACCTGTGCTGATATTTCGGAGTGAGGGGAAAACAGGGTGTATGTGTGTGAGGGCTGATTAGCGTTGTTAACTTACGGTGTTGTGTGTCCTTAGCAGAGCTGGGCTGCGAGCAGCTACCAGCATGTAGCAACTTGTAAATAATGTAATTGGTTGTACAACGGATAGTTAGGCACTTAAACTGGGTCCTAAATTAAGGAGCTGAGTATCTTCCTGGTTAGATTATAGGAACTGAAAAATTACGTTACCTTAGCAGTTCAGATCTTTACTGAACTGAAACTTGAAGGAAAATTATTAACTTGTATCAGTTTGGTTCACATATGGTAACGCCAGGCAAGGTCATTGTGATCAATTGGTTCTTGTTCTGAGAGGTTGTAAGACTGTATCAATTTATTTGGATTAAGCATCATGTTTTAAAAATACCTCAAAGAACTTGAATTTGAAAATTCCCATGGATGAAAAGCGCATCAAAACACCAAACAAGATGCTTAATAGATTCTTTACTCTTTCTCTGTCCTGCTGCAAAAATGTGCCCCATAGTTCCAGTCCAGACTTCTCTGGCCTTAACTTAAAGTCATTGAGTCTTGCTATACTTTTGTCTGCTAGAACAAGGAGCCTTCTGTTATCAGCTTTCTTTTCCACATAGACTTAGCCCCAGTTTGTGGCTTTTCAGTCTTCTTTGGTAAATTGCAGAGAGCGAGTAGAGAGTGAACTTGAGGCTTTCACTTCAAGATGTTTCAATGCTTTGTCACTCTTGTGGTCCTCCAAGCCCCCTCCAGCATAGCAATGTCTTGTTTGAATTGGGTATGTCGGAACTGGATGCTTTATTCCACTAGCAGGTGCAAAAGTGCCAAGTACAGGATAGAAAGTAACCCGTCTTTTCCTAATTATATTGTTATTTGTGCACCCAAGAATCTCCTTAACCCTTTTGGCCATAAAGTTGCAATAGGAGTTTCAATAGTTACTGTGCAGTTGATTATTGACTATGTTAATGTCCTCCTCAGAGTCGTTGCTTTCTAAGATGGAAACCTGCATTTTGTAAATATAGTCCCATGTCTTTCTTGCCAGATACGTAACTTCACCTTTAGCTGTATTGAAATGTGTGCTTGCAGCTGGCTTGCCAGTTAATTTAGGAAGCATCATGTCTGATCTTTTCATTATTTGTTATTTTTCTATCAATATTAATTTCACTGTTCTTTCAGGTCGTTGCTAAAAATTATATATAGCTGTGATCTCTTCCCTGAAGACCGCATTATAAACACTGTGATGATTCTCCATTTACAGTTAAGGACCAGGCAGTACTTTCCTAATGCTACGGTGATGGTTTCATAAATGAGTAGACCACAAGAGACATTAGCTAGGATGGATAAATTCAAAGACTGAATTTCTTTCATCTCTGCATTTGAGTTAAAGCACATTAGGGGAAGGTTGTATTAGGGAATACATATTGCTGCTGACTGTATCATTTGTCTTTTGTGGCTTAATTGAGTGCTGTATTTTCCAGAGCTGCCAGTGTCTCTTTGAGTGCCCAGTTTCAATGTTGAAGACAAATGATTGAATAATTCAAAACACCAGTAAAAAACAAACCAAACCCAAAAACCAAACCAAACAAAAACCACCAAGCAAGATGCTTGTTTATGTGTGCTTCTGTGGCAGCAAAAGTACTGTAATGTTTGGGTTTTTTTTTCTTTCTTAACACATCCACTTCTTGGGTGCCTGGGTAGCAGAATGGGGTGTCCTTCACTCGGTATTTTTTCTTCCTCCTGTTCGTAGCTTTCACAACCTGGAGCTCAGGGTTGATGGAAACAATAATTTGAGTTTGTGGCTGAGAGAGCCTATTTCCAAGTAGTAATCCAATAAATACACTTCTCTGGGGGTCACCATTTGAAACCTTTAGAGCCAGAATTAGTATCCTGTAGTTTCTGATTTTGTTAGTAAGTGCATCCTTTAGGGTTTAATACTGTAGATCTTCTTTGTAAGTGGTCTCACTGAAGTTGTCACAGAAGGTGGGCAGGAGGACTGTGGTGATGGTGTAGGAGAGAAAATGAAGAGAATAAAGATGTAAAGACTTTAAGGCCATAATGTACTAATTCCTCATGGGAAGAAAGATAAGGAACTTTTCTGATGGGAAAGCTGCCTGGTGTTTGAAGAACGTGGCGAAGAGGATATAAATGTAGATAAAATGGAGATGAAACTGAGAAGGAGAGAGCTAAGCTGTAGCTTGGAGAATGTTCTTTGCTGTTGTGGCTACAGATACGAAAACAAAAAAAATACCATCAACTAGAGCAGACTTTCCAGCTGTTCTAAGATCCACTGTGAAATGGTACCTGCTGTGATAGTCAAGTTGGTGGTACTGGGTGGGTTTGATACTCAGGGGCAGAGGAGTTGGGAGTGAGGGGAATCCCTCCAGGAAAGCCCGGGCATCCCGAGCGATCTCTGCCATGTGTCCCACGTAGGGTCGCTTTCTCTAGATTTGCAGAACTTCTTGTTCCCCTGAGTTTCCGTATAAACTAGCCTCCCTGCTAAAACTTGTCTACATCATTTTGCCAAGAGTAGAGGTTATTTGCTTTGATTGCAATAGCTTCTAAAATGCAGAATTTTTACCTGTCCGGTCCCTCAGTGCCATCTGTGAACGTTCTCTTGAGGAGCAAAAGATCTTGTATATGCAGGCTGTGTTACATTAATAAAGGGTCCCAATCTGTTTCTCTGCATGAAGACCTATAGAAAATGTGCCTTACCTGAGCCACTGTAGAAGTGCAGTATACTTAGAGACTGTTTCATGTCCATGGTTGTTACGCAAGTGTGGTGGTAATTGCTTTGTGCCTCTGGTGAGGTTCATGGAAATATGCCCTAGCTTGCAGCTTGGCCCCTACTCAGCTGTTCTCCTCTTCCTGCTGGTAGCCTGCTCGGAACCCTGCTCGGGCTTCAGCCTTAGGCAGCAACTTACAGCACGTTGCTGTTGTCTGCGTTACGGTAGTCAAATATGTGTGGTCTTAAGTAGAAGTTTTTCCTTAAATGTATTATTGTATCTGCATTTATTTTGGAATGCAAAAAAACTTGGCTGTACTTAGAAGGTGGCCTATGCTTTCCACAGCATCCCGCCTTATGTTCCTCTCTGTTCTAAGCAGTGCATGGTTTTCTGCATAGCACTCGGCATAAGCAACTGTTTCTCCACACCTGTGCTCTTTGTCTCCTTATCCCCTGTCCTGTCCGTATCTTCTCTCCTTATCCTGTATGTTGGCCCTGTACAGTGCAGGTCCTGGATTCCACTGAATTTCTGCATCCTGGGGAGCAGACACTAGAGAGCAGGAATAAATTGCATAGGAGTAAATTGCTGCTGGTAGGCTGGCTGGTACTTTTTTTACCTCTTGGTGAAGCAGCGACATCTGACAGTTGGACCATGAATAAAACACCCTGTTCGATGTTAGATGAAGTATGTTTGGGGTTTTTTCCAAACAGTTTTTCTGAAAGAAAACTTCTGTTGTGGTATTTGAGCTCTGAGGAGCTGCCAGCTCTGTGCCAGCGTGGAAGGGCATGTGGGGCTGGCTATCTGCAGACACTGCGGCAGGATCCAAACTTACCCATTGCACTGCAGTGGAAAAGAGGTGCAAAGTGCAAGTGCTTCTCACTCACTTGTCTTTTTAGGTTGATGAATGTTGTGACCTTGGAAGAACTGCCTTTTGGGTCATCCTGGTTATTGGCACAAGCTAGGAGGTGCAAGTATTTTTTGATCTGTTGGGTACTGTATTCTTGTGGGGACATGGGCAGAATCCGATAGGGAGGGGTGGTTAGGGGGATTTGGCATTGGTTATTGTGTAACTTGTCACAACTTGCTTGTAGAGCCATTTTATTGGTAGTTGATCTGGGCATCATCTGTTACTTCTGGTTTATGGGGTAATTGTTTCTGGTTGTTTCCTTTAGTACCATATGTGTTGTTACCACCTATATAGGTTTGAAACAAGAGACATAAACCTATGGCCTGCCCTCTGTTGTACAGAAGATGTGGAAATATCTTTAGGGTAGCTTTAGCATTCTATTTTGATTGTGAATTTGTGAAGCCTTTGCATTACCTTAGAGGCATCTTGTGTTAAAAGAAAAGTTTAATATTAAAGTCTGACCCTTTTCAGAATGGTGAAATGATTTGCTATAACTGGCTTTTCATGCGTGCTGGAAGCATTAGCTCACGGAGTGAATTTTTTGTGTGTGTGTATATATATGTGTGTGTGTGTATATAAAAGATAATGTCTGATTGAAGTTTAAGTAATACAGCAATGGCTACAGCAGACTGTACTCTATGGTCCCTGTCCTAATAGCACTATCTTCGGCAGAGGCTAAGCTTGAGCATGATTTGTTAGTGTTTTATGTCTTCAGATAGAGTAGTGCTCTCCTTAATGAGGAAGATAGGAAATTACTTCTATTGATCCAGTTTATTCTTCAGCTTTTCATTACACTTGTGTACAAGATTTAGAAATCAATCAGATCAGGTTTATGTGCTTAACTTCCATGAACTGTGATATCCTTGTCTGTAGTTTTCACTACATTTTTTTTGAATCCTGATTCAGGACTTGAAGATAGATTGCTCCTAAGTTGTTCAGCTGCAAAAGGTTTTTGCTGAGCTATTGCTTTTGGTCTGCCAGACTTACGTTGAGGAGACGAATCAAATGAGCTCTGCCCCTGCTAGTGTGTCTGCATTTCTTTTTATATTGGGAAACAATAACTTCACATATTAAACAGAAAAGGCCACTGGAAAGTCTGGTAAGAGAGGAAGGAAAAAGGTATTTTTTAGGATTCATTGCAGTTCAGTAAAAGAAGAGAAAAAGCAACATAGTGCTCAAAAGGAAGAGAGTTTGTTTAAAAAATAAAATATCCGATTTTATAATAATATTTATTCTTTGTGTGGAAAAATAAAATATGAACTAAATCATGCCAATGATATGATTCATCTGGTTCTTTTTTCTTCCTCATTTCATGTGGGCAGCTTCCAGTAATGTTAGTGGAAATTATGATGTATGATGAATAATTTTACTTTAAAAGTAATCCCACTTTACTGCTGGGATCACTGGGGTCTTACGGGGACACAGCACTGTACCTGTGCACTACTAGCAGATTAGGGAATATCCTATTTTTGAACGTAGCAGTGCTTTTTGGTCAGATGAAAGTATTTTATTGAGGAACAACATAGTTAAGAGGGAAGTGTGGTGACATTTTTGCACTTTGAGTGCAGTCAGTGGACTCTGTGTCAGATCTTACCTCTGCAGATCATGGATGGACCCTCCTCCTTCCCCCCACCTCTCATTGCTCTCAGTTTACCAGACTTAGAATTTTTTTTTTTTTTTTTAAATGTAGTGAGTGACACCCTCTAAAAATGAAGGGAATACAAAAATGTGTTGTCATGTTGAAAACATACAAATGCTGACGAATTATTTTAATCTATTTGCTTCTATCTCCTCAGCCTTATAATTGTCTAATTAAATAATTTTTAATAACAATTTTGCATGGTTGAGACAACTTTTGGACTGATAGAGATCTTAAATATACTTTTGCTGAAGAAAAACCAGCAATTTCATATCCTAGTTCTTTCTGAAGTTAAATTAATGTAATTGAAATTCAGCTTTTGCACAGGTATAGAATTATGGGGTTTTACTTTTCCGTGGTGGACCCTTAAAATATTTTCTGGTACGGTTGCAGAGGCCTGTGTAATGCATTTACCCCTGCTAACAGCAGAGCTGCTTAACTGCTTTTGTGGATCTCTTAGAAATTGCTCAGTGATCCCCTGGGTCTGTGGATCAGTGATTGAAAATCACCAGGATCCAGAGGAGTTCAGGCTCACAGACCATTAGTCAGCATCTGTGTGTAATGAAAAAGCATTAAATAAGGTATCTTTCCTTCTTAATGTAATTTCCATAGGTTTGACTTAGCTGCATAGGTGCTGGATGTGTTTTTACATAGCATTTCCATGAGAATTTATGGTGCCTCTCATAATATCTAGGGCACGCTGTGGATTCCCAGTTTTGTTTTTTAGCTGTCGGGAATCAGTTGCGAGGTGAACACTGGGCTCCAGATGGAGCTGGGTCCGTATGCCTTGTTTTGCCTGGGGGGTTCTGGCAATTCCATCTCGATGGTTATGATTAATCATAAATCTATTTTGCATTTGTTCTTCTGAGTTATTTTCTCAGAGAAGTCCATGCACTTTAGTTGGTGTGACCACAAAGCCATGTCTGATTTATCTGAATGTTTTATATTAAACTGGGTGCTATTTTCTGTGAACTGCTAAGAAGTACTGTGCCAACATATGGTTAATTAACCAGTTGTATTGCTTATATCTGATTTGAAAATCAGTACTGGTTTTCTTACTAAGTAGGGCTTACAGCTACAGATTATTTAAATAACTCTTAGATGTTACAATAAGATTAAGTACCAGCACTGTCTATTGTGACTTAAAATTATTTTTTTAAAGAAAATTTAATATAAATAGAAATAAAATTTGATTAACTTAATAAAAATTGGATTCCTGCCTTTATTGCTGTTTCTGCCTGAGTTCCTGCCTTAATTTTTTTTTTTTTTAAACTTAAATTGCATAACTCCTTACTTCATATCCATAATGCTATCTTAAGGCCCTTATACATATTCTTTCCAGGACACAATATTCTGACTCTATGTAGATTGCTTCAGCCACGTGAATTGTATAATTTCAGTGTAGATGAAGAATATATTTAACCAGATATTAGAATTTAGGCTTTACTAAAATACTGTTAAGGATAGCTTACATGAGAGACTGTTCAGAAACCTGGAAGCTGCCATCTAAATACAGAAGCTAAAAACATTGTTCAGAGGGTAACTTTCAGGTAAGCTAATGTTAATTGGCTTACTATCCATTTCAGCGTAGGTTTTGTCTTTTTTTTTTTTATAAGGACTTGAAACTAAGCCTGAAAACCAGCCACTCTTGCTAGAGTGTCTAGCCAAGTGTTGTATCAGTTTATTGGTCTAGCCAAATTGGTATAATTATACCAGATTACTACTAAACTTTCTGTGGTACAAGCCTTTCAATTTCAGTCCTGCTTTGAACTCAAGAGAGACTTCCATCTGCTTGTGCAAATTCATTAAAAATTGAATCCTTAGATCTGATTCTAAATGCTGACATCCCTTATCTGTTCATTCATTTCTTAGTCTCCCACCACCACCACATTCTTCCTCTGGCCCCCGCAACAGTGGGGAAAAATAGCTATAAATATGGATAGGGTCTTTAGGCTTCAGGGTTTTTTTCCAACGTCTGTGCCTGTGGTTAATTAGGATATTCCTCATATCTGTCAAAGTAGGGTTTAATTGCTGTAAATCTTACGCTTCTTATTTTTAACGTTTTTGAACAGCTGTTACAACAATTTTTTTTATTATTATTTTATAGGCAAATTTAGAAAACAAACCAGTAAATGGCCGCAGACCAGAACTCATGGAATGCAGTATATGTGGTCATGGTGAAAAATACAGGGTGAAAACAAACCAAACAGTACCCATTGAAAATGTGCAGTCTAAGGAGAAAGAAAGAATGACAGGCTTAGAAGCAGAGAAGTGGGCACATAACGAGAAGCCATCTTTTGGTGTCCATGTCAACGGAGATATCCATGGAACTGTGACAGGCAACGAACACTTGAAAAATGCTGAAGACCATGAAAGAACAGTCTCTCCCAGTCAGTTAGCTGAGCCCAAAAAATCATTTGCACAGACCATCAAAAATGGCATAAAAACCCTACATTATTCACCACCGGAAGCAGTTGCTTCGCTGAAAAAAGTACCCGTAGAGGAAAGGACAGATTTGACAAGCAACTCCCATATGCAATGGATGAAGGGTACCAATCTGAATAACATAGTAAACACTCTGACAACTGGCATTGGCTGTGTTCACCCAGAAAAACAAGGAAGTGTTTTAATGAAAGAGGAAAACTGCACTTGCAGCATCTTTGAGGATTCTGATAAGTCAGTTTTGCAGACGGGTTCTATTTCAGATCTGCAAGAAAACTTGTGTTGTCCTCCACTGCCTGAAGAGGAAGTGCATGTAGGGAAGGATGGCTTTAAAGTACCTAAGGCAGAGACACAGCATGAGGATTCTTCACTCCAGCCGACTTTCTTGTCCCTGATTAAAAACAGAAATTTAACTGTAGAGCAGGTTGTAGCTATTGAAGCTTTAACACAATTATCCGAAGCCCCTTTAGAAACAACTTCACCAGCTAAAACTGAAAGTACTGAATGTACAGAAGAAACAACTTCCAACTTGCTCTATAGTTATAAAAGGGATATCTCATCCTCCTTCACATCTTCTGCATTAAAAGAAATCAAAGACACTTACTTACAGAATGAGCAACAGCTCTTGGCTTACTGCGCTCACTCGCAGAAGCAGCTCCCTAATAAGGCAGTGTTATACAATGGCCAAAGTTCAATTTCTGAATGGCGCGATAAACCTGCCAATCTGGCTGGTGAGATGTATAAATTACAGTTATCCTCAAGAGATACCAAAACTTTATCTGACTTAACATCTAATGCAAAATCATTTTCGGGATATTCTACCAAGAAAAGTTATAGTCATGATCCAGTCACCGTTGCACGGTATTGCAATGCTTCACATAATGTCCAGCAAACAAGTAACAACTTGGAAACTCTTGGCCAGTTAGAGCAAAAGCCAACCTGTAATGATTTGAACTTGGAAGCTAGTTCTTTGATTAAAGAAGGAGGAATTCACAGCCAGGATGAAGAGGATGTAGCTACACAACTAACTCAACTTGCAGCGCTAATTGAATCAAACCAGGCAAATCCAGAGCAGAAGGATGACATAAAGGCATCACTGCTTAATCTAATATCACACGAGAGGCAGCCAAAATATAACCAAGATGTGTTGCAGAAAAAAGAATCTGTATTTTTTAGGCATAATTATAGTTCCTTACTGTTAAAGCAAAAACAACCAACAAATAAAAAAGGAAATGCTGTACCATGGAAACCAAGACACAAAAAGAAGCCTCAAGAAGCACGCTATCAACAAAATAATCAAAACCAGCTAGAGCTGTTGTCATGCCAGCATAGCGAGTTACAGGACATTTGGATATCATCAAAACTGCACAAGCTTGGTCAAACCATGCCACAGGACTCCAGAATAGCTCCGTCTGAAAAAAAATCTCCAAGAACCAAGGTACAGAGAGCACTGAATCAAAATACTTTATCATCACAAGAAAAAACTAGATTATTTCTCCCGCAAACGCAGATAAAATTCCATAGATGTTTACCTGAGGTACCGCAAGAGAAAAAAAAAGACAGGTGGTTTGGCTGTGAAGTGGTGAATGAGCAAATCAAAACTGCAGGCTCCGGTGACCCACTAGGCATTGATCCACTGAAAAATGAACTTGTTGCACGTAACCAATATAGCGACCTGTCCTCCCGTAATCCTCTGGCTGTTTCACAGTTGAAAACAGCATCCTTATTGAACAGACCAAGTGAAAACCTACAGATGTTTACAGAAAAATGTAATTCTCAGGTACAGCAAACAGCGAATGTCAGTCAGACTCATCCTTTGCCTCAAACTTTTAATCAGTCTAACCTGAGAGCTAACGAAATGCGAAGTGAAGACAAAACCTATATTCAGCAGGGTGCTGTCGAACAAGAAGTAGATCCGAAGTCGCAGGTGCTGCCTGTTCCCTGTGGTGGGGCCCAGGTACCGGGTTCTGTTGAAGCTCTCAGGAATATGGAGTGTGCGGGCGAAGTGACCGTTCTGACGTCAACCAGTTTGGGTACTGACCACCCACAGAGCACAGGCGACTCAGGGTGTTCTCCAGCAAAAAACACGCTCAGCAGTTTCCTTGAATCACCTATGAAGTTTCTTGATACCCCTACAAAAAATTTAATAGATACGCCTACAAAAAAAGGACAATCTGAATTGCCAACTTGTGACTGTGTTGGTAAGTCATTTTGCTAACTTTTTCCTGTACCTTTCAGGTGGAGCTGTGTTCATGTTGCTTCCTTTAACGTGAGGAAGTGCACTTGATACTACTTAGCTGTTGCAAAAGGATCAGTGCTTTGACATTAGGAAATGGGAGGAAATTATTTTTTCCCTTTCTGTAACTTCTGCCTGGTGTTCTTTGGGCCTGCAGAGCACAGCAGAATTGAGTATTTTTGGTATTGCAACTGGCAGGTTTAAATTCTCTACTTAAATTTAAACCCAGGAGGAAAAGGAGTTTTTCTATTTGTTGTTTTCTCATAGCTGACTTGTGCTCTATGTGAATTTATCTGCAGTATATCAGATTCTGATTTTTGTGGTCTAGAGCTAGTTTTTGCCTGAGATGAGCTGGGCAAAAACTTCCCAGTATATTGTCATTGTTGCCTAAATGCTGTTGGGTAAGCGGCAGGGCATAGTTGTGGGCGGGTCTTGTTACTGTCCCTGTTAGCCCTGATGACCGATGTCAGTTTGCCTTGAAGAGTCTGTGTCAAAGGCTACTAGACGCTTCTCATCGCAGAGAGGAGAGGTGAGGTGGAGTTCAGGTGAGAAGGCCACATACGTAATAATTTGCATTGCAGGATGAGATGTCAGACTGAACTCAGTATTGAGGGTTTTGCAAATACAGCTTGATTGATGGTGTTAGACATGCTGTGTTTTCAGACTATCACAGCGCACAGATGGAAAAACAAGTCAGAGGCTTAACAACAAATTGTACACAGGCAGATTGTTTCATCTTTGCTTTAATGTTCTGAATCAACAGAGTGCTAGTTAAGAGGCCTGGATTATGTTTTCTGTTCTGTAGTATATGACTATCAGTTACTTTTTTTTTTCCTCAGTTCTCCTTTGTCTAAAATGAATTAATAATGTTTTCCTACCAACAAGGATATTAGGAAGCTTACTTAGTCAATACATGCCAGCTTCTGTAATGAAAATTTGTAAAGAATGCAAAATATTACTGTAATTAGGATTACTTTAAAACATAAAGAAAAAATACTAGCAGATTAATAGGGGGAAACAAGTATAAAATAATTTTGATGCCTCAGGAAAAAAATCTGTTACACTTTTTATTCATTACATTTCAGGGACAAATTTTATGTATTGTAATTTAATTTGGAAGATGTTTCTGTAAACCATTTCCAAGCTTACTTGTAATGGTGTAAATAAATTTTTTATGTGCCAACTTATTTTTCTCAACCTTACAGAGCAAATTATAGAGAAGGATGAAGGCCCATATTACACGCACCTCGGGACAGGACCAAGTGTTGCTGCTGTGAGAGAAATAATGGAGAACAGGTGAGAAAAATTCAGCGTTTAATGCTCACAGTATTTTTGACTGTCTAAACAGGAAAGAAGAGCTGGGAGAAATCAGGTGCTATGTTTAGCTTTGTTTTTCTAAACTTTTTGCAGTACTCATTTGTAAAGTGTTTTCCTGTTCAGATGTGCATGAGGTGAGCACCAGCATTTCAGTTCCAAACTCATGTGTCTTTTCTGAGCTCTTTGCAACTTTAGGGTTGAATTTCAAGTGCAGCGTGCTTTTAGGTGCCACTGAAGTCAATAGGAATGACAGAGATCAGCAGCTGGCAGGATTAGGTTTTCTAGCGTCCTACATATGAAGAAGCTGTGGCAAACTGGACAGAAGGGTCACATTAGTGACTAAGTGCACTAGAATTTACATGCAGATAACATTTTCTTCCCCAAATAATGCTTCCTTAGTGTCAGAAGCTTGTTATCAGAAGAGAGATGTCAAAAATCACTCTTGCAAATAGGATTTTAAATTTAAAAGTATTTTTTAGTTTTCTTCTGTTCTTAGTAAAGTAAAAGTAAATTTGTTATTCTTGTTTTATTGAAAACGTTTCCTGTTTTAAAGTGGTCTACAGCAGTTTGTTTTACTCATGAACTTTTTTTAATGCAGGTATGGAGCAAAAGGAAGCGCTGTAAGAATAGAGGTAGTGGTTTATACAGGAAAGGAAGGAAAAAGCTCTCAGGGGTGTCCAATTGCCAAGTGGGTAAGTTTTTATGTTACAGCAGTAAAATTGTTTTGTGTGGCTTTTAAATATCAAATGATGTGTAGTCCTTGAGCTTAAATGTAATCTGATCTTTAACGAAGGTCTGGTTCTTCATTTAATTGATCTACAAGTCTGCCTGAATATGAAGCTAAGGAAAACAATTTTTTTTTTTAAATTTATTTACGATGTGGTGCTATATGTTACGCTGTGGTTTGAATGAGTGTGAAAGAGAGGTGCTTAATAGAGCTAGCAGAGATGACCAAATCAAGAGTAAGAAGACCCTGACAGTGTCTGAAAGTTGGAGTGTCTTGTGAAATATGTTATTGGGAAGCGTGAAAGAGAGAAAAGGAGGGATGGTTGCTTGGGAGAGTTGGAAAACTATCCAGTAACATTTTTTTAAAACCCTTCTCAGTTGTATGAACATCTGAAGAAAAGAGTGTGATGGATGAGGAAGTTCAATCTCATATGCCATGGAGTTCATTGCTATTTTTGCGGAACTGAACTCAGTTTTTGGAAATGTAAATGTTGTGGTGATAGTTTTCACCAAAGTCTTGTCTCACGTTGCTTCATAGGAGCCAGGAAATGAGGTAACAGACACAAGCTCCAGGAGAGAGCTTGGAAAGAATTGATTATCCTTAATCTTTGCTGAAACCACCAAGGGAGGTAAAAAGTAGACTGGAAATCTTGTAAACTGAGTTTTGGAAAATAATAAAAGAACTCAGTTGTTAAAAGAAAAAAATTTTATAGCTGTATTTAGGAATTTCAGACTTGATTGAAAAAACGATGAAGATAACTGTACAGTTGGTAGACTAGCGTTTGTAACTACATTACAAAAATAAGGTTATTACATATTGTACGTGAATGGTATTGCATGCTAAACATCTACTGCTTATGTTTGGAACAGTCAAAATGTGTTTTTCATACTCACTACATAAACTATTTTTCAGAAAGGAATACCGTATGTGCATGTTGCTTCAGATAATATTTAATAACAAATCAGCATCCAAGAAAAAAAGATGGTAAAACTAATTTCATAAACAACTGACCCAAAAAGAATGGAATGATTTTTCTTAGTGTTTCAACTAAATAAAACACTCAGTTATAACAGAGGACAGGAGTTAAAAATCTTACCTTAGAAATAGTTGTGAACAGTTGAAAGGAGGAAGGTGTTTAAAACTAACTCTTAACCTTGATTTTTCTGTTGCCAGTATCAACATACTGTCTTTTGTGTAAAACAGACATGATAGATTTTATTGTATATCTTCATGGCTGTAGGTGTCCAACATTGTGTACGATATGACAGTCAGAAAGCACTCGGATGCATATAGAAAAGGCTGTTTTAAGGTATGGGAACCTGCTCTCCAGTTAGTTAGATTTTCACATTTCTATATGTAAAGTGTTTGTGAGAGTAAGCTTTAATGTTCATTTAACTTAAGTTCCAATCTTGTTTTATGCAGCAGTGACTTTTTTGTGTGTGAGTTCAGACCTAAAGAGAATGAATGCTTTTCCAAGTCTGCTGTCTGTTACTGTGTGACTGTTCAATACAAGAGAGGGAAGGAAATCACTGAAATCTCCACTGTAGAACTGTTTCATCCTGTGTGAAATCCACATTTTGGGACTGGTGTTCTTAATGTATTGCATTAACTTCTCATTGGCGATGCTAATTTTAATCCTTATAACAGAGCATATTTGATTTTTGGCTATGTCCAAAGAAACATAATTGTGAAATTTGTTTGAAAGCATATGGAAAAAGTTTGCTGTGCTCTCTGATAATTGCTGTCACAAGGTTCTGCCAGCTGCACAGAGACTTTCACTTACTCATTTACTTATTCATTCCACTTACACTCTAATGAGTCTTGGGACAGACTCATTTCTGCTTTGCAGATGGACAAGCTATTGCCCTTAGGGCTCCTGAGAGACTTGCTGGTGAGAGCACCACCATGGAGCTCTGCTGAAGCAGATACGATAAGAAAAAATCGAATGTATCTGTTGATCATATTGAACTTTTTTTCCCAATTAATTTTCCCTATTTCCACTAGATAATTTTATCCTATTGGTTCATTAGAAACATTTTAAGATTGAAGGAGGCTTTCTAAAATACCTGTGTCCATACATTCTTCCGTTAGTGACTGCATTTCATAATACCGATTCCCTCCGAAATTGTTTTCGCTTAAGTGGCTCCAAACATGTGCCTGGTGTGTTAAACATTTAGTGAGATAGAATCCTTTCCTCAAATGGAGCTGATGTTTTCTTCCTTAGATTTCGGGTTACCATAAACTTGCAGAATCTTTTCTCTTTCAGTCTTCTTTTGAGAAGAAATAAACATCTGTCTCTTCTGTATTTTTTTCATGTATTATATTTTAGGGTGATTCTTTGTTCCTCTGGATGTGGACAAGAATGCCCCCATTAGTTGAACCTAAATATTATCAGTAAATAATACCTAGGGTTTGAAACCTTATGATAGTTGTATGTGTAAGCATTAGACTGACACCCACATGAGCTAAACTGTGTGCAGCGAAGATGAGCTTGCTATTGTTTTCACTACATGCAGCGGCAAGGAGACAGCTTGACCTCTCATTTTTTTGCATCAGAAATTGTATTGTCTCATTTTTATGTCAAAATAGAATTAATAGAGTTTCGCCAGAGATTTCAAATGTGTGGATATCTGTGTAGGTGATAACTGTGTGATTAGAAAATAACTTCCCATTCTGTGATGTATGCCGGGGTAAATGTACTCTTCTTTTTTTTCTGTTTGGATTTCTTTTGCTTTTTTGCTTTGTCCAAGTTCATCATACTACTTCATAGTAAGTTAAAGAAAAAAAACGTTTGAAGTACTGAAATTACTGGCCTGTCATTCTTAGTAGCCCAATCATGTAATAAAGAGTTTCATGTTACTGTTCATCCCCTATAACCAGCCAGTGATAAGTGACTTGACTCACATTGGTCCCATTGTTTTATCAGTGCTTTAGCTGATAACGGATGTGTTGTGGGTTGTTTTTTTCCTGCTGTCAGTATGCCTGATGGTAAATTACAATTACCTCAATTTATGTGAAATGGTTTATGAATTTGTTAGTTTTTCATGAGTAACTCACTGTAGGCATCATCCTGCTGCACTGAAGTCAAAGATACATGTCACTGACCTCAGAGGAGGTCAGCGTCGGGTCCTAATGTGTTCTGGATTAAACCCATTTCCTATGGGTTCCTTGTCCTGGACGTTGACTTGGATTGACTAAGCTATCATTGCTATCTGTTGTTTTTATTCAGAGTTACAATGTAATTTTTAAGGCTCCAGCTCTGAATAAAGACGAGAGATAAGAAGCGATAAAATCGGCCAGGTCAGGGCGGAGGTCCTTCTTGCCGATATCCTGTCTCCAGCGCTGACCGATAGCAGAAAGGTGTAAGAGCAGGGCAGTTGCCTCCCAGAAGACTCGCGTAGTTTCCAGCAATTCATAGCTCTGTGGTTCCCTAAGCTGGAGGCAGTGTCTTTGTGCTCAGTTGCCTTTTGTAAATGTTGTCATCTTTATTTCTCCTTTTCCTTCCTGTTCTCTTATGCTAGGAGTTAAAATGCTGGCATAATGTTTTCAGCCTTGTGCTCTATTCCGCGTAATTCCTAGCAGTTGTTTTTGCTTTTCCTCTGTTGCAGAGCAGTGATTTGGCATTTTCATAGCGCTTTCTATCATTATGCCAGATTCTCATTCCTGCATGGTAATGGCCAACTCAGAGTCCATCTCTATCTAAAAATAGAATTGTTTTCACCATGTGCATTAAATATGCACATCTACAGTGAATTTTATCTGCCATTTTACTGCCCGCACAGCAGTATGAACTGCTCCTTCATTTGTTTGCAGATTGTGCTTGTCTTCACTACTCTGAATTGCTTAGTGTCATCAAGAAATGTTGTCATCCTTTTATTTACCCGTAACAAACATGCTGAAGAGCACAAGCTTGAACAGAGCTCCCATTGGAGACATACCAGCCTTTGTTTCTTGTCTTTTCACCAATTATTCATGTGTGGTCTTTTGATTTGTCCCAAGACACATTAGGGGTTTTTTTTAAGAGCCTTTACTAAGGGGCCTTACTGAATGGCTTTTGGAAATCTAGAAAGACCCGCAGTATGACTGAGCTGTGACTTCACTTCAGAAAAGTTTATTTGACTTCTCCCTGCGCATCACGCTTTCATGTGTGATCACTGCTTTGCCCCACACAGATACCAGGCTAATGTGATCACTGAATCAACATTTCTTCTAGGGTCTTTTTGCAAAGTGGTATCCTCTGGGTAATCTTCAGGCCCTCTGGTACTAATGTATTATAAATTAAGACAACGCACATCACATTTAATACTTCAGTTGTTTCATCCTTGAGTTTCTTTGGTGGATATCATCTGAACTTGGCAAATTGCTACAGTTTGGGGGGGTGGTTGTTTGGTTTTGGGTTTTTTGTCTCTATTGTCCAATAACCACTTTTGTCAGTGCTTTAGCTTCAGAAAAAAATCCTTGGCTGTACCCTGTGAAGGTTTCTGACGTAGGAATCTTCCCAAACTTTTGGTTTGTGAACACAGCAGAAGTGGGTGTTGCATCTTGAGCCTTTTTTTTTTTTTTCCAAATGCTTGGATGATCTGTTGACCCTTCAGATTCTGTTAGCCTGCTGGTGGCCCTAATTTGCTTGAAAATACAGTATTATGGGGCTTTTATGCCTTTTGCAAGTAGTTTCTCAAACTCTTTCATTTCTGTACTGTCTGCCCTTTTGGGGTTTTACATTTATAACTTTACAGATCTTTATTATCTTTTCTGTAGTGTTGGTTGTATATTAGTAGGATATATAAATAATAAAAAAAATAGGGGTGGATAAAAAACCCAATTACAAATACTTCTAAAATACAGTTAAATTTGAAATTGCAAATCTGAAATTACAGTCCTGTACAGACCTGAACCTAGTATTAGCCACTGAAATTAATCAATTTTTTAAAAGTAATGCTTAGATAACTCACTGTTATAACTAAGATTTTATAGATCATTGAACTGATAGGAATTTGTAGCTAAATGCCAGAAACTACAATTTGTTGAATGCTGAATGAGCCTTAATAACAATAGATTCTTCTGCAGATGCAGAGAAGATGATTTTTTTCAGTTTGCTAGTTTAGCTTGAGTTGAGAAAGTGATTGAAATTGGGAATTGAAAAAGCAAGAAAACTGAGAAGTTACTCCAGCTTCTAGGCTCTCTACGTGTAAGTTATTGTTAGTATTAAGAGAGATGTGTAATTTATTGAAGAAAACGAACTGACGAATGAGCAAGGTACTTTGCTCTGCAATGGATGGTCATTATTAATCAATGGAGCTGTCAGAGGACCACTTTATCAGGAAGTCAGGCACCTGTAGGCAGACTCTCCAGTGCTTATTTTATGTGTCCCGCTTGGCAGTGAGATGGTCGGGAGGTCTGGTGTGGCACTGCAATCAGGGGATAGTGAAGCTGTCGTGCTATTTGGAGCATTATAGAATGGAGAATTTTTGACATATGTTTGAAAAGGGCTTTAAAGTAAATTCTCCTGGACTGACTGTCCCCTGGCCACAGGTTTAAGTAGAATGTGCAGCTCCATTCTGCTTTAAACAGCTTACTGTACTTCAAGCTTTTATTTCATTTATTAAACCATCTTTATGATTAAATTACGTTCTCCATAGAAGTCTGGAAGGAAGTTAATTTTGGCAGATGGAGAGGGTGGTTGGTGGGGGTTTTGTTCACCTTTTTGGACAACGTTGTATTAGAGCATCGCTTTCTTGCCATAATGTTGTAATACATTAAGTTAGTGTGTGCAGCAGGTACTATAGCTGTGCAGGCACTATTTTCACTGTTTGCTAGGAGGCATACCTGCTAAATACAGAATTAGAGGAGTTTATTTTGGATGAAAACGTTTGTAACGTTATCCAAAGTAAAGCCGTTCTTTGTTAAGTGCTGCAATGCTTTGAGATTCAAAATTACTAGAAACTTTTACATGGTTTCTGAAGTAAACAAAAGTGTTTTAATATTGTTCATTATGAAGAACTACTCAAATATTTTAATGGAGTAAACATGAAACAAAAAAGCTATGTTAAGGTAAACAAAGTTAAGTATTATAAAAGAGCAAGCATTTAAGTTGCTATTATCACTACTTTAATTAAAACAAATGGGATATCTGAATAAACTGAGAGAATAGACTCTTATTGTCATCCATATCATACAAAGTGCAGTTTACCATTGCCTGCAATATAACAGAAAGGGAAGTTTGAGGGAGTAAGGGGGTTAAGAGGGCACTGGGAATTGAGACTTGAATTTTGTCCTCATTTCTGCAGTATTGTTGCACGATTATAGAAGAATCACTTAACCTATATATACTACGTGTTTGCTCATTTGTAAACCGTACCATACCGCTTCCAGTAGCAACTTGAAAAAGGTGTTTGCGGATAATTGCAGATATCACTCTTCAGTGATACTCCTGTAAAAATAGCAAAGTAACTTCATAGTATTGTGATTGATGGTAAGTGTTCTGTGCTGACTCTTTTGATGTAGTCTGCTAGTACTTTAGAAGAGAGATTTTAGGGAAGTGGAACTTACTTCCGTTTTAATATCTCTTAGACGTGCTGAGAATAAAAGGATATAACATTCTCCAGTAAGAAGAGTGTTTAATGTAGTTTAATGTGTGTGTAGGGGTGAATTAGGAAAAAGGAGGGCAGGCTCACTTCTGTGGCAAACAAGAACATTTCTTCTGCTGTCTGTTACACAGCATTACCTGCTAGAACAGCAGCAGGTTTTAACAGCACCGTGCTCTCACTTTGCGCTGCTGTAGATTATTATGGAATTGCAGCTTCGCAGAGAATCTTGTCCTGTGTGGAGAGGACTCCATACACGGACTCTGCGCAGAGGCAGAATCTGCAGGTTGGAAAACATGGAGCCAAACTGTTCTAAATGCGTTGCCTATTTCAGGAAATTACAGTGAACAGTTAAGCTATGTTCTCACTTTAAAATCAACTACTGATATCCTACAAAGGAGACATAGCTATTTTACTTAAGAAATTCAGAATGGGCTGGAGGGAGTATTGCAGTGGAACCACATGGAGATGAAATAAACCTAAAAAGGACCTTTTTGTTGATTCCATTATTTTTTTCATCCAGTAATTTACAGCAGTGTATTTAACTCGGAATTAAAATTTTGTACTATTTGCTAGTGGTGTCTGGTTTATATCATGTTAAAGTTAATACAACTATTCTGGTGATCCTAAATTGGAATGTAATTTCTCATCCATGTGGTAATTCAGCATCTGGTATGCTGAGCTTCTGCAGTCTGACTCTTAGCTACTTACATAAGTCATGTACGTGCTAATTTAGATAGACTGGCTTATGTTTAAGGAGATAAGTAATTTTTATTCACGGTGTACTTATTCCTTGTTCTAGAGCTCCTGCCAAGGGTTGAGACAGTTGCTTCAACAATCTAAAAGAAATAATTCAAGTAAGTAGAACTCATGCATTTGGACAGCTGAAGCAGGTTTTATTGATAGCATGACTTTACTGATGCTGTTCAATACATTCAGAAATTATTTGAAAAAAGTGGGAGACACTGAGGTGACAAACTGCCGATGATACAAAGTTGTTCAGGATAATGAAGAGGAGGACAGATATCATGAAGAGCAGGAAGGACTTGTGATCCAGAACGAATGGCCACTAAAACGATAGATAAAATTCACTTGATTAAGTACAAAGTTACACAAAAAACAGAGTGTTGTAGTTTCATATACACAGTGATGGACACCCTATCTTGAATACTGTCTGCAGTTCCAGTCCCCCAACGCAAGAAACTGCAGCAGAACTGGGAAGGACAAGTAGAGGTACAGACTCATCAGCCTGGCAGAGAGGGCAGGGGAGAAAGCAGGGCTCTCTAAAGTCTTTGGTGGCATGGAGAGAGCTGAATAGATAAATCTATTATTCGCAGTGTCATCCTATATCAAAACTAGAGGGCACTAGCAGGGGGCGAGCTCAGCACGAAGAAAAGGTAAAGCTTTTTCTTTCACGTAGTCTGGAATTAAGCTTTGCCCAGGAATGTAGTGCATGGTAAAATGCTGCATACATTTCGAAGTGAGAGGACAGATGCACAGAAGGCAAATCCTTCACAAGCTGGGAGAGAGCACGTCCCCCGAGCTGCCAGCAGGTGGCTGGAAGGTGCCTGGCAGTTGTTGAGAAGCGTCTCTGCATCCCAGTGCCTTTCTTACTCATCCCTAGGCAACTCCTCTTAGTCGCTGTCAGGATCAGGGTAAGGCTGGACAGTCCACTCCTCTGACCTTGTCCTGCTCTTGTATTCTTCAATTCTTTAATTCTTAGAATCCCTTTCTGTCTCTTCACCATCCTTGTATGTGAGGGAGTGAAAACCTAACTTTTCCTCTTGTTTATCCCAAAACTTGTTGCTAAATGCTGGAGCAAATTCCGCTGCATATGGCACCTCTTCAGTAAATACACTCTAGTTTTTGGCTCACGCTTTCTGTTAAGAAAATTGTGTAAACTTCTACCTTTGTGACTTGTAGAAACAGAGGTTTAGCTGTGGTATCATGCCATATGATGTGGATTGTATTTCTGTCCTAGCTGTCAGGCTGTGGCTCACGTTGAGGGCTTGCTCGTATTCTCAGATTCTGCCATTTCAGAGTATCTGGGCTTGAATCGTTGTCTTCCTGTAGATGCACACATAAACAAGAACACATGGGTAGCCATAGTAATGCAGAACAGGCATGGTACAGAAAGCAGTAGGGGTGGGTGCCCGACTACAGTGCAGGAGGGATGTACAAAACTTGGTTTTGAAAAGGACCAAATCAGCAACCTACAAGGACGATACTTGTGGTATTGTGTGTCCAAATATGTATGTGCGTAAGAAAGCTATTTGGAAGGAGGTGTGTCCCATTTCGGTTTTTCATTTTGTCCTAGCCATGGTTACGTTGGCGAACAGGTGAGGGAGCGGGTAGCGTGTAACTTCGTGCCCAGTTATTGTGAGTGCAGAACAGGGCTGATAGGTATTGGTCAAGCATTGTGGGGGAGTTTGTCAGGTCTGTTGCTTTCCAGAAGGGCTGCGTTGCAGCTGAAGCAGATTATTCATTGTAAATGTGGGAATCTTTCGATGGATACTCAGTCCTGATGACGGTTATTGCTTGCTAAAATGAGTTCAGGGATAATCTGTCCCTACATACCTGCAAAAAGATGACCATATGACATTTAAGTGTTACATAATACTTTACAAACTTATTACAAGTCTGTTTTGTTGATTATATTATTTTTCTATGTGAGTCACTAAGAAGGTGTGGTTATTTTGTGTGGAAAAGTAATTGCAGGGGAAAAGTTTTTATTCTTCCATTTTAAAAAGCTAGCTTTAAAGTTCCACCACTTAACAAATGTTTATTTTCTCATTCCTTTTAAATGCTTTAGGGACCAAAAATAAACAAACTGAAGTATTAAATTAGTTACGTTATCACTGTTGTTAACTACATCACAGAAATCATGAGTCGTACCCACAACTTTTGGACACAAGATTTGCCGGCTGATTTGTGAATTGTTCATAGTCTGAGGAAACATTTGGGGACTTGCTCTATTTTGTTGCATATTTAACTCAATATTTGGCATCTCAGTGTTTCATAGGTAAACAATAAGTACACTGGGAATTACGTTTGCAAACTTTCAATAGCAATTAAATACACATTTTAAATCATTGCATGAAGAATTGATTAATAAATTGCATTATTATCGTATTCTCTGTGGCTGTGACAGTATACTAATTCCATTTGCCTTACTGAGGCGGACACCGTGTCAAATGCATGCTGAAAAGAAAAGAATAAAGTGAACTAAAGTGTAGGCTGAGATTTTATATATGCTACTTTCCTGATGACATCATTAAGATGGTGTTGCTGTTGTATGAATTCAACAAGCGTGATGTTTCCATAAAGTAAATGGGGGGGAGGGTGCAGCTAGTTAAAACACTGTATGGTTTGGGGATGTTTAAGGATGAAAAGATCTTGGAACCATCCCCAGTAATTTCAAGCTGCAGAAACTGGAATAGAAATAAATAAATAAACTGGAGACAGCTGAAGAGTAATTCAAGAAATGATTGGTCAACTAAAGCCTTACTAGGTCCATTACTTAGAAAAACAGTAAGAAATCTGATCTGTAAGCACATCAGGCAAAATCTTGATAAGCAGTACACAACTTGTAGTTATATTTTGGATTGCACCAATTACTCAGATAATCACAAGTTTAGTAACAAAAGCAAATGCAGTCAGTTTTACTTTTGCTTAATATATATACACACTTATAATACAATATACATATAATCTATTGGAGAGTTCAAAAATTTATTTGGTGTAGTGAGGCACTGGAAAACAAATGACAAGTTGGAAATTAACGGAGTTACCTCAGTGTTAAGGTAACTAAGAAGTCACCAAGTCAAACTGCCACAACTGCAGTGGCAGTTTCTGCCACTAGAAGAATTGTTAAATCGCCAAGAATGACATGATGTTCCTGTTGGCTGGATTTATTCCATAGTTTTCGGTTGCTCTGTTCAAATGTGCTTTTCTGTACATTGAGTGTGGTATTGCTGTGGATTTATTATTGTTGCAAAAGAGAGGCTCTGTTTATTACTGCTCTGAGAACGTCAGCCAGAGCCCTGAAGGGGCATCATCAGGTTATACGGGAAAAGCAACACGGCTCCAGCTCTGTCTGCGCTGTCACTGCCTGCGGGCCTGGAGGAGCCGTGATTGTTTCTGTGCAAGTTGTGCTCTGCTAAGACCATAGCGGTCAGGTGAGAAAAGTGCCTGATCTCTGGTAACAAAAGGACAGGAGCGCTCCAGCTGTAGTAGTCAGACCATGTAAGCTCTTAAAAGCCATAGAAGTTAAATTCAGACAACTAATAAATCCATTAGCTACCTTTGTGGCCTGAAAAATGATGGATTGTAGAATGTTTTGGGGTCCAATAAAAGTATTGCATTCTCTACTGCATGCATAATGAAGCAAATTCCAGCTATGTTTAACTCCAGGGAAGTGTGGTGTTAGTTTAAAGGGAGCTATAAATTTCCTTCCTGTCCATTTGTCATTTTTCTTGGACTTTCCAGTTTAGAACTATTTGAGAACTCAAAAAGGGCAACTAAGAGGTACCAGATTTCTTTATTGAAGTTACAAAGTCTAGAAACCAAAAAAAAAAGAAAAGAGAGTAAAAGTATCACCCTTCATGCCGAGTAACAAAATCGAATTCTTCTCCTTCTGATGTGAAGGAACTGTGCTGCCTCAGGAGTGTAAAACTCACGCTGACATGAATAACCTGTATTGTATATCAGCCATAATAGGTTTTCTGTAAACCTCACTCAAATGTAAATGAGTTGCATTATTTTATTTTCTTTATAAAAAATACTGTACTGGTTGGTCAGTCACAACCAAGACTCCTTTTGAGGAGTGGTCTCTTGCACGCATTTGCTTGTTTTCTCGTTAAGTTTAAGGCTGATTGTAAGACTGTATGATTAACTTTAGAAGGGTGATACTTTCTCTCTTGACACAATTAACTTTAAGCTTGCTTCTTCCTGCTAAGCCTGCACAGATTCTCTTTGAAACTGTTCGTCTATTGAAAACCTTTTAATTTGCAGATTAATTGCAACCGTGCTTTGGTCCTCACTTTTAATGAGTTCAAATAATTTAGATATTCACAGCTGATCAGGCTAGGGGTCACATACGAATGACGGCTGCACGTCTGGCAGCAAAGCAGCTTTGACGTCAGTCCAATAGGGAATCTGAGTGAAAACTCAGATATTTGGAGGTATTCAAAGAGTAAGTGAAACTGCGTTGCCTTCCTGCTTTTATAGTCTGTGACTAGTAACAAGTCTCTGGGAGTTCTGCTGGTGGAGAGGGGGTGTCGGGTGGAAAGCCAGGTGTCCGGCGGCTTGTCCTGAGCAAGTGTATTGCTGCAGAGCTGGCAGAGAACATCCGCAAGGTAAGGGCTCGCCATCAGCACGCAGCGAGGAAGAGAGACTTGCTGGTCCCCATCCTATATACGACAGAGCCGAGGAAGAGGATTTAGCCTCTAGGGCCTGAGAGAGGTCCAGGCCTAATATGTTTGAAGCTTAACGCTGAGGTCTCGACACCTTTGTTGGAGGCCTCGTACAGGCTGTGCTGGCCAAAACACATTTGAAGAATAGATTTATGTTCTTGTATTACCTAGCTTTAATGCATTTTTTTGTCTTCTTACAATGCAACTCCGTTTCAGATTGCGATAAAAACCTAAATATGTGGGAGTAGGACTGTCTAGCTTTTTTCTTGGTTTTTTTTTTTAGTTCAGTGGTGTATTGTACTGTTCCATATTGTGTTAGTCTTTGTGTTTTATGGATAAGGTTGACAAAGATTGCTTTGTATATCATACAGTTTAGTAAAAACTTCAGCGTTCTGCTAAGAACTTTAACGTAGGTTGTCTAGGGATACGTTCTGAAAAATCTCATTGCTTCCTCCGCTAAGAACACAGTTTATTTTCATCGCTTTCTTCTAGTCTTACTTGGCGAGGTGGGAACCGTTTTATGTACTGACATGTAACTGTGGTAACCATCCTAACCCATGTATACGTGTGCTTTTGTGATGTGCTTTTGTGTACCTGCATTCCGGGTTTTGGCAATATGTTTTCAGTATTATTTTCAAGGTAACGGTTAGGTTTGCAGTGGATCTGTTGTCTCGGGATTACGATTTCCTTCTAGTGGTTATTTTCCTCTTAATCCATCTTTAATGTTTGTGTGGAACACCTAAAATATTCCTCCTGCTGTAAAAATGTATTGCTATTTCTTCTACAGGTAAAAAGGCAATGCAAAATCATGTTCTACACCAGAGATCAGTGTGTGATGCTGTTCCAGTCCCGCTTGCTGATGGACGCTCCCTGGGCAGCAGTATTTCTCACTCTTCCAGGCCTTACGTGTCCCAGAGAAGAGTAATGCGTTACGTGTTTCCTACGCTTATCTAAGAATAACCAAAATTATTCTTCCAGGTGATACGAAGAAGTAGCGATGAGGAAAAGTTGCTGTGCTTGGTACGTCAGCGTGCAGGACACCACTGCCAAACCGCCGTCATAGTGATTCTCATACTGGCCTGGGAAGGGATCCCTCATCTCCTGGCTGATACGCTGTACAAAGAACTGACGCAGAGTCTCAGAAAATACGGCTGTCCCCCCAGCCGTAGATGTGCGTTAAATGAAGAGTAAGTTACTTTAATAGTAAATGATTGTTGTGTTGCCTTTTGAATGTTCTGCAATAAATAACTTGAGAATTCAATGGTTCGACTAATAAATATACAAAAGCTCATTTAAAACTACAAACCACTAGGTGTCATTTCAGTATAAAACTTAGTTCCTGGCTTTTCCTGGAGACCAGGCTCTAAGTGATAGTTACAGATGCTACACCCAGGGAGGGGGTGGTTCCTGGCTTTGCGCACGCGCCCAAGGGCAGTCAGCGTGTCCTTTGCACACATGGCCATGCTAAAGAGCTGCTAAGAAGGTGATATGTGACTTCTTTAAATAAGCAGAGATTGAACACTCAAAATTAGCATCTTCCTCTCTATGCCTCTGAGAGGAATTTAGTTTAATTGACTAGATGATATATTGCAACGGAGGCTCTGAAGCAGTGCTGCCTTTGTGCTGATTTTTGTGCAGCCACATTTAACAGACTCTAAAAGCTGTACAGTGATCTGAAGTTAATGCTTGTGTTTTTAAAGGGTTGGGCTGAGTAGAGTTGTTCCACTTTGAAAGTTAGATCAATTTGGACCTAATGGTATTGCCACACATAACAAAATGATGATTGGATTTAGAGGTAATCTTTAGTAGCAGTGGTATTTGGATAAAAATTTTATCCAACTGGAGAAGTCAAAATCAAAGTAGCATGGGTATATTTATATAGCTGTAACTGAGTGTTACACTGTTAGTGTTTCCCAGAAGTGGGACTTTGGGGAGTTGAGACTGTCTTTATTGGGGAAAAAAGTCAGTCCACATGAATATTTCCTTAACAGAAAAGATCTGGTTAAATCATATATTTTATAAATTCCTGTGTTGTTATGCTATGTATTATAAAAGAAATAGCAA
>NW_009199701.1:34324-39810 GCF_000690835.1 Fulmarus glacialis | reverse complement strand
GGGGGGGGGGGGGGGGAGCTGCGTTGTCAGCTGACTTGATGTGTCTTTATTTCCTTTCATAGTCGTACTTGTGCATGTCAAGGACTTGATCCAGAAACTTGTGGAGCGTCATTCTCATTTGGCTGTTCATGGAGTATGTATTTCAATGGCTGTAAGTTTGCCAGAAGCAAAAACCCCAGGAAATTCAGGCTTCTCACTGATGACCCTAAACAAGTAAGATTTATTTTATTTATTTTATTGTTTTGTTTTCCTCCAAATACTTATTCAGATGATTTTCAGAACTAGAAATGAAATCTATGGATATCCACCCCTTCTCTCTCACACATGTATGCATAGCTTATCACACAGGCACCCGATTAAATGTTTTGTAACTGTAGTATTTATAATTTTTCCACTGTATGAAAACTCAGTGTTGTTTACTATGTCTTTAAATACCCTAAAATTATCCTTAAATGCTTCTCTGTATGCATATTTAGCTCCACTGTGTAACTCTGTATGAAATGTTAATTCTTTGTAAGTATAAAATACAGCTAAAGGTTTTTCTAAGCACCACGGCTGCACCTCAGAGATTCAGTCCTTTTGCCTTGTCATAGAAAATTTTGTACCTTGGGTTGCACTGCTTTCGCACTGCTGTCTGACCAGCTGACAACCTGGTCTTCTGTCTGCCATCTAGAATAAACTGTTTTTTCTGTGGACAGGATGTTTTTTAAACACTCTTGAAGGAATGAATACACTAAAATATGATGCAGTGAAATGATATGTAATTGCTGCTTATGAGTGTTAGTGATGACATAAAGCTGAGATAACGCAGAAAATACGGTGATGGATTATGTGAAGTAATGCACCTCTAAAAAAAACCAACCAAATTCAGTTTCTACATTGGAAATATTTCCATGAAGAAGGAGTGAAGGTGTTATAAACTGAAACTGATAACCGCTGCCTGATGAGCATACATTCCTCGGGATAACTCGAAAGTGCCTTTTGTTCTGACTGTAGATGTCTCTTCCCTGTGGAACTCCTAGATAAAAGTATCACGTCTTTACTAGCACGTCTGGCGTGCTTTAAGAGACATATGCTATAGGGCAGTCAGTTACCTAGTTCTCCGTTTGGGTTACCCTGCCGATAATCTTTCTCGGCTCCTGAACTCCACTGCTGCCAGCTACAGAAAAGACCTGGCTGGCTGAAGTCAGGAAATAGCAGAGGTATTCGTGCATTTTTTAAGGTGTGGTGTACACATGCGTATGTACACACAATGTGAAACAGTAACTGTTTCTTGGAAGAGAGAGATGTCAGTTGATTGACTGGAGCTGGATATTCCTCCCAAGTCCTATTTTTTTCTGAAAGAGTTGATGAAGCATCTTTTATGCCTATGTGCATGAATGCAAAACCCTCAAATCTCCTTTGAGTTGTGCTGCCCGCTCGCATTGTGGGTATTCACAAACTTCGTTAGCGCTTAGAGTGGGGAACTTCTGCCTCAGCAGAATAGAGCACACACGGCCCTTCTGCCCTTCTTCTCACTGAATACATGACTAAGGCAGTACAAGCTGAAAAAAGCCCTGCTTGTCTCAAGAGGGAATTTGTTTTATGAATTTTCAATTTATAGAAAAACATATTTATTGGGCATTCTTTCATTTTAGGACTCCTGTTCCTTCTCCTTTGTCCTTTTCTGTTCTCTGTGATCCTGTGTTTTTAGGTTCTCCCCCTGTGTAAGGCTGTGCGTGGAATGTTCTACGCCTGTGTTTTCTCTGTAGGTTTCTAATGTTTTTCATACCGTTAGCTGGGGAATCAACAAAGGCAGCAACCTTTATACGTCCTGTCTAATAAAATACTAGGCTGTGCCAGATCTCTTATGAGAGAGCTCAAATAGATCTTTGATCAGAATACGCGCTGTGCGACTGCAAGCTCTGTTGGTGGCATTACTTCCTCTGAGTCTGTGAAATGGCCACCCTGAGCTCCGTTCCGACACTTAGTCAAGCACATGGCGTTCACAGCAGTGTCTAGAAATGGTACCCCACTCCTGAGAGCTGTCTGGCATTGCCTGTTCACTTGACAGGTAACCTGTAAATTTTTGGAGGAGAATGCCTTCTACCACAGTGTAAAACCAGTTGCCTAAAAGAGAAGATTACTTAACCAGGACATTTTCTAGATGCGTGATCTGAAAGTGCATTCCCTTATTTCTCCTCTTCCGTGGAAGTTGTTTTAAAGCCTCCTTGGATTCTGCAGCTGAGGGGGGATGAGGGTTGCACAGCACGCCGGTACTCCGTAACCGTGTGTGCCTGCAAGGGAAGCACGTGCACCCTTAGCCTACCGCTGTGCAAAGAGCCTCCAGCTGTAGGCGACAGCGGTGCTCAGGCACTTGCAGTGTGCATGCAGGTTGTCAGTGCACCTCAAGTGAAATTACTGGTAAATAATGTTTCTCTGCATTTGGTTTTGTCATTAATTTTTCTAGCAGATACTTCTTTTAGCTAAATACTGGATATTGATGATTTTGCAGATGACATAAAGCTAGGAGGTATAGCAAATTAAGAAGAAGATAGTTCGAAGTCCAGAAAGATTTGGATCATTTGAGGCACTGGATGGAGTGAGATGAGGTTAAGGGTGTAATATACCTAGGTAAGAATAGTACGTAGGATAGATAATTAAGGATGCATTACCTTCAATGCAGTTAGTACAGAAAAACTTGCGGTAGCAATCAACAGTTGATAAACTGGCTATAGTATGAGTTAAGAATACAGTATAATTTTGTAATGTAACATCACATTGAAAAATGTGAACGTATCCTTATATGTTTATATACATTGGTGTTTACAATATATGGTGATAAGTGGTTTGTGGCTTTTTTTTTTAAACAAAATAAAATAAGCTGTTATTTTTTGCCACTCTACAGTATGCAAAACTGAAGCTGCAGTTGTCTCTCAAAGCCTGGCCCTTGGAGGAAAACAAAGTAGGGAGTATGTCACCACCCTTTTCTTCCCCAGTTGATTGGTGATTTTTCCTGGTAAAGCAAAAATTTAGGAAAAGAATTTAGGGATTGTTTCTGTAAATAAGAGCTTAAATGTTACACTGCCATAGAAGCCCACCTAGCTAGTTCCACATAAAGTCCTGAGTTTTGCACTTCCAAAGGACAAAATATTTATCAAATGTTCCTGATAAGAGTTCTGTTGCAATGTTAGAAATACCCCTCTTCCCCTAAGAGCTGAAATTAATGTTAAATGCTAGCGGGAGTTACTCATACGATTAAAAGAAAAAGAAAGTGGAAACCTAGGATTCTTTTAGCAGGGCTGTATCGACATAAATTAAGGCCCCATAAGAAAAACACTAAAAGACGACCTGGGGTTCCATCTCCACTCAGCATGTGGTATAATTATTCTCTCCTAGGTGTTACTTCTCTATTTTTTGTGGAACGTACCTCATTCCTTGACTGTCTATGTATCGGAAGGGGAAAATGATGCAGAAATTAGTTCCTCGTGTGTTGGGTTTCTTTGCCCTAGCAGATATCCTCCATTGTTATTTCGTTGACTTATATTTAACAATTGTGGTATTTTAGTCATGGAAAAGTAGGCTTATTTATGGTTGATGACAAAGGGCAGCAGAACAGAAGTCAGATTAATAAAATATACGATAGAGGCTAACTTGTCAGGCATCTCTAAACTGGATTAGATTCTTTTAAAGGAAATTACAGCGCTCTAAATCTTGCCTTTCTCTGCAGGAGGAACTTCTTGAAAATAATTTGCAAACTTTAGCTACTGATGTGGCTCCGGTTTATAAAAAGCTTGCTCCTGAAGCCTTCCAGAACCAGGTAGGTCTGTGACATTCGGCTAGTGTAGCTGTAGCTTTGAACAGGCAGCGTCGCTTGAAGACAAGATGAAACCCCAAAGTATGTTCAGGGGTAGGAGCTGCAGAGCTCACAGATGTGGTGAATCCCCTTGTTTACTTACAGTGGTTGCTTTATTTGGTTAGTTTTAAAATACTGCACCTTTCTTATTTCAGCTGATGGTTAAGTTATGCCCTGAGCTGTGCATATGTAAAAGGCTTACAGATAATACCATAAATAAAATGTTTTTATTATTTAAAGACATTTTGACTGTGGCTGAGCTGATTATCTCATTGGCATCCAGTCCTAAGTGTTGCATGTTTCATAGGAAAATACATGCTTTCCGATCATTCTTAGTGGCTGCGTTTATTCTGTCTCAAGTGCAGTTGTGCCTCATGGGGTTCCCAGTCGCTCACTTTCAGTCCCAAGTACCTGTAGTTTATTTTACTTTTAGGTGGAGAACGAACACATGGGCCCGGACTGTCGGCTTGGATCCAAGGACGGTAGGCCTTTCTCTGGTGTAACAGCTTGCATAGATTTCTGTGCCCACGCCCATAAGGACACACATAACATGCACAATGGAAGCACTGTGGTATGTACATAGGATTTTCTCATTTGTACTCTTTACTGTTGTGATTACTGTGTGTTTTAAAATGCTGCTTGATTTAGTGGGTACATTTGCATGAAGTTTTTGAAGGTGTTATGACATTAACTGCATGTTCCTATTTATAAATTCCCATGTTATTTGCATCTATTCATTACTGGTCTACAGAGGACATAAGTGCATCGTATTACAGAACAGATCAAGAAAGGTATGGGAGTGATCCTTCCTACAAAATACCTTAATTCTTTTAAGACATCCAAGCCCCTTGGAGAGGACTGGCCATAGGACAGATAAGCTATTCACAGTAGAGGTTTGATGTTCAAAGGCAAATAATTGTCTAACCGAGGAGTTGTATGGACTTCTGTAGAGGAAGAACTAAAACAAACTCATTATTAATTTATCTCCCCGAGGCTCAGTTCTCATCAATTCACTTTTTCTTGCACTGTGCACTTACCAGGCTTCGTGTTCATATAGTTACTCGTCAGAAAGTAGAGGGTATGATACCATGGGGTAGAAGGTGGAGCCAGGTGATTATTATGATCTTTAAGTCTCAGTATGAAAGGAAGACCCACAGATGTGTTTTTTTAGATGTGGTCATTGTACCAAATACCTTGCTGGATTGCTAGTGAGAAAATCAGTTGGGAATTACTCAGTTAAGTGATCATTTAGCAGTTGAGACCATAGTTGTGAAGAAATGATAAAAGATAAAATAAAACTGACAATCTGGGTTTTTTTAGTAGTTAGAGCATTGTAATGCTCTAAATAGCTAGGATGACTTCTTGTACATCAGTGGAGGTAATATTTATGAACAGTTTCTTTATCAAAAGATGCATATCTGGAAAAAAGAAATCCATCTAAAAATCTCTGCTTAGAAACATCTTTTTTTTAAATTAGGAAATGAAAATTGAATTCTTATGTTGCTGTGATTGAATAAAACGTTGCATTTACACATATACTTAACATTTAGCATTTGTATGTAACAGCAATTAAATGACTGGAACAATTGCTTAATATTAATTGTGTGCTTGTATGTTGGGCAAATGTCCGTTGCTTTAAAGTATGGAAGCA
>NW_009199701.1:0-34293 GCF_000690835.1 Fulmarus glacialis | reverse complement strand
GCCAGTCGTGAATAGATCAATATTTTTTCCTAGCATTGGATGCCACTTATATGCAGATACTTTATAAGAAAATGCTGGAAGCGTATTTTGCAAAATATTAGTAAGGGGCTATGAGTAAGCTCATGTGTAAGTAGAGTCACTTCAAAGCTTCTGAAGTGTAGGGATTCAAACCTCTGAAAGATCCCAAATCTGAAAACGAACTTCCTTTTCATGACAAACCGCATGGTATACTTTTTAATGAAATTTCATTTAGGCATTCCGAAAATAATAATATTTTGTTAAGTGCTGCATTGCCTCTTAACTTAAAGATAAAATGAAATGGAAACTTGAGTCTGCTACTCATTCTGCCATCTTGGATCCCAGAAAAGTCATAACTTATGGCCAGAAGTGGCTGGAGGGACAATTAGCCCCCTTTTTTTGAGGAATTTACTGGGGAGCAGTTCTATGAACTTGTATTTATCTGTAATCATCTGATGTTATTTCAGCTTCAGATTATGCTTGCTAGTGTTGACATTTTCTTTCTATGGATTGTACATGGTGTGTTTGCAAGGAATTCCAAATCTAAGCAGCATGGAAAATTATGACCTGTGTAAGGTATCTCATTATGTAGGCCAGAACTTAAAACTGTCTTTCTATCAAGTTCTGCCAAATTTTGTAAGTCTTGCAGAACGTTATCAAATCATTATAACTGCTGAAAACTATACCCTGGAATCTGATTTTCATCAGATAGCTCACTCATACAAATAACTATTGCATACCTGATACTCTCTTTACTTAGATTTGATATGTCTTTATTTTAATATACTTGCAACAAAGGGCTATATATAAATAGGAAATAGTTGCAAGTGTTAACACTTAATTTATATACTTGAATTGGGGCATTTGGAAGGTGAATTAGAGTTCAGAATTACCTAATGATCTATATACAGCCTTCACAGTGAGAAGATGTGGGTGTGATTCATAGGACATGCAGAGTTAGCTGTCTATTAGTCTGTCTAGGTGTATAGGTACAGTGGTACATGTTGGAAGCCTCAAGCAAAGAATCCTGTTGTTTTGCAATGGACATGCTGGGCTTCCTTCAATCTAGATCAGTTTGATGATGGTCAAAATTAGGGTTGTTGATTTTAGCTTACAACCGAATCTGGTAATAAAATAGGAAAACTAGTGGTAAGAACACAAAAATAAATTACTGCGTGTGATTCCAGCATCTGTCTGGTCACCTTCTGCATTCCCATCTAGTTCCAGAAGCTGCTTTGGCTTCCTGCTCTAGTTTAAAATACACTATGGTTTCTTACAGGTCACTGGTCATAATGATGGAGGAGTCATTTACATCTTAACATATTTTGTCTGTAAAATGCACTATGTGCAAGTAATACATCTAACTGAGGTGACAGCTTTCATATAGATGATTGTTTTCTGATAATGTGGTAATAAACAGAATGAGAATGATTTGCACTGCTTTACGAACCCCAAACATCCGTAACTTTATTTACTATATTTCTCTTGTATTTTGTTTATTTGATTTTTTTAAAATGGTAGTCATACGTTGCAGTTCAAAGTCTGTACAAAGTGTACTTGTCACCTTGCACCTCGTTAGCGTTGGTAAGATTTCTTCCCTTCCTTCTTATTCTGACACAAAATCTTCATTTGTAAAACCTAAAGTTCCTCTAGACTAAAAAGGTTAAAATAAATACCTTATCGGATGGTATTTGCAAATGCTGCCAGCTCTATCACCACTACTTAGGGCATAAGTCACACCTTTTCATTCTCGCCCTTCAGTTGTTGGTGAATCACTTTTACCACAAATATGAAAGGAATGCTGCACAGTGCACTGAAAGTAAAGGAAAAGCAGAATCTATTTAAATTATTTAAACCAGACACAGACATGAGATCAGCAAAGCACTTAAATGAGTGTAATGATAAGCATAGAGTTTACTGTATACTTAAAAGAATATATTATCTAATGAGCTGCCAATAACAATTTCCTTGCTCTGTCTCTGCCAGAATTTCAGAAAAGTATTCTTGTGTTTTTCTGGGTATATGTGTTTTGATGATCAGCTGCATTATTTGTATGTGACTCTGAAAATAAATGAGGCTGTCGTTTTTGTTAGCAGTGGGGAAAAAAAGTCTTGGAAATGTCTTCTGTAGATACAAGATGGCATAGTACATCTTAACTCACAAAAATTGAGGATTACTATGGGTGATGCGATTTGCTGAACATCTTTCCTGGCTAGCAAAATCACGCCCTAAATTTAGCAGAGTTGCTTTTTGGTAGAAGAACTAAAACCAAAAATGAATATTGCCTGTTTGCTCTATAGTAGAATGAAAACACTTGGCAATTCTACAGAGGTGTAAACTAACATGTTTATCTGAAAGAAGCAGAAGTAATTTCTGCCTATGAACTGAGTTTTTTAAGAACCTTTAAGTCAATAACTATAGCATCCATTTTTACTCAGACTCTTTTGTCATCTTTTAACGTTCTCCTGAGGGCCACTGATGTATGTTACAACTGCAGTGTTAGGGTGCAGTGTTCCTTGTGGATACAAAGCTAGACTGTAAATGAGCAACATGCAAATAAAAGCTTTATAGTTACTAATGGAGTCTGTGAAATGTAAGCATTTTTGTTTCTTTATTGGATTAGCTGCAAAGGATCACATTCTTCATACCTGTGTGAATCCATTTAAATCACTGACATACGGGTTTTTACAGTGACTAGAACAAAATGGTTTAATGAAGACTTGGCTAGTTCTGTAGCATGTATATGGGTGTTTCTCATCCTATGGGGCACGTTGCCCTTTTTGCTGGGGTTGAGGAAGGAGAGAGACCAGCTGCAGTTCTGTGTAATCATTGGTGCCACACAGTCTGTAGCAGGCACTGTTGAAGAAGGGGAGGAAGATAAATCTATGCTCCAAGGGCAGCTACAATATAAAATGTATTACTGGCGGCAGAACTAAGTAGTGTCAATCAGCAATCCATCAACAAACTGTTTTTATTTAAAAAAAAAAAAAATCCTCTGCTTTTCCAATAACTTACTGTATTTCTGTAGTTATAGCTCATCGAGTCATTGCATATAGGTCCAGGCCTTTGCAATAAATGAGATAATGTCTCTGAATGGTTAAACTACACTCTGGACCATGTCCACACCTTGCTTTGTGAGCTACAGAACTACTAGATGCTTAAATTGGTGGCTCAGATAACAAACAGAAAAGATAAACCCCACAGGGCTGTAAAGGAAGGATTTTTGTTACTATTCTTTATATTGTGAAAATGGAGAAACAGTAGAAGTTCACTCTACTAACCTGTGAGCTCCCAGTGGTTTGTGCGCCATACCCAAGCTACAGCATACAGTACAGGAATGCTGTCTGATGACACTTCTTGTGTGTGTATATAGGAGTCAAAAGGAAAACGTGTCTGGGGCTCCCTTCTCTGACTCTCAGACTTACGCACGCTTACTCAGGGTATAGCAGGCCAATAAAACGACGCCATTTGTCTCAGCTGTAAAGGAAAAGCAGTTGTTCGTATTTGTAATGGTGAGCAATGATGATGCAGCAGCACCTCAGAGTCCCAAATGGCACCCACTGCTTTCCATCTGCCAAGGGAAGATGAGTATAGGAAACTTGGTTCCATCTTTCAAGTTTAGAAAGGCTGTTTGAGTGCTTTGCTGAAACTTGAATTTAAAACATCTGTTCTTACAACACAGTGGAAAAGGCTACATCATTTCTACATGTGAAGCTCCAGAGGACAAAGGCAGATCAAAGAGTCCCAGAATAATGCATTGGGAGCTGTGTGGCTACAGATGTTTCTTTGGAGATTTGTGGAGGGAATTAATACATTGAGTTCATGGGTGCATTTTAGTTTGTTTGTGTTTTTTTTTTTTTAAAAAAAAAAAGTGTTACAAATATGCAAGATTTATCGTGACATCACTAAACCCAGAAGAGGTAATGGTTGTGATCACCAAGCACACTGGAAACCTAAACAAACCACTTGGCCAGCATTTTCTTTGGCTTTTGAGCATCCTGGGTGATTTAGCCGCATGTTCTGGAAAAAGTATTTAGAGTAGCAGGAAATGCAGCTTCACTGTGTAAATGTAACTTTAACAGAGTCCATGATTTTCTCATGTTTGGGTTTAATTTTGGTCAGTTTGCAGCACAGTATCAGTACCAATGGAAAATGTTGCTTTTAACTTCTCAGCGATAGCTTCTCTTTAAGTTTCTTAATGGAATCTTTTGCACAGATGTAAATGTTAGACTGGCTTTTGAAACGGATGTTTCTCATTGGTGGATTACTCTACTTCAGCTGTAAATCGCTAGCTTACCTCTAGGGCCTTAATTTATAGCTGGTTTCCCCGTAACATTAACTTTGCAATTACCCACTCGCCATTGTGTCCTTCCTTTTATATTAAAATATATTATGCAGGACACCGACCTTGAAATTTTACACATGTTGAATTTGCTGTCATGGTATTTAGGCTGTAGGTGTACTGGTCTTCAAGTATTTAACATAATTTTTAATATACATGGATTTCTTAATTTTATGTATTCTAACCCAGTATTTAATATATTGTGTGTGTTGAAGTTGACTATACTTTCAACATAGTTCTGCCAATATACTGCGGTCATCATCTTCTTTAGTTCCTCAAAACAGTTCTTTAGTTTTCTTGTTCTAAAGAGAGTGTTGGCTTTGTGATAGTGACAAATACTCATTTTTGCTTAAAATAGGTTTTCCTTGAACCAACACGAGCTTTGATTTTTGTCTCTGTGTGTATGCTCTCCCCTGGGCCAAGCATTGTGAAAATGTAGAGCTAATCTACCTTTGCCTAATTGTAAGTCAGATGAAGGATGATTGATACATTTTTAAGAGTACACCTTTTTATGGAAAAGAATAAATCTAATACATGTACAAGATCAGTTTTCCATGAAAGTGTTTGGTGAAATGCAGGAAAACTTAGAACTGTAAATTGGATGAGGGCCTCAATTTTCAAAATAAGCAAGATTGTGGATTGAATCTATAAGATTTGGACATTTTTCAGACTAGTGCACGGGTCCAGACACAGGTTGGACAGGATATTTTAAAAGACAAGTGAGAATCACGCAGTTTCTCATGAGAGCAAGTGGGAGCTAGGCCCCTCCGTGCTTATTTTATTACTGCATTTCTTTCTAATTTAGAAGGGGAGGATGTGCTGGGCTTTCTGAGAACATGAGTCATATGTAATTGTGCTCTCTATATGTCCTACCCTCTTTCACCCTTCCTGAATAACTTGGAATCTGCTGGCAAATTTCAACCAGATTTCACTGAACTTTGCAGAAAACTTAATTGTCTTTGGAGATTTTTAACTCTTGTTCCAAGTTGTGAAATTTCACTGCTGCGTGGGGGAGACAGATCCAGGTTAGCTCCTCCATTGAGGAGGCAGCAGGGTCCGAGCTTCAGCCGCGGCCCCAGGTTAATCCACGTGCACCTGCTGGCCCAGTAGCCAGGAGGCACCGAGCTTCAGCCGGGCCCTGCTTCTGCTGGCTGGTGCCCAGTGGAGGTGGTAGCGGGGCACGAACGGGAGCAGGGATGACGGTGCTGGGGTTGGGCGTGTGGGCGCGCGGGGACGGAGAAGTCCGTAGGGAACCAGGCGTCATTCGCTGCTCATGGAACAACTTGTTGTTTTTTCTAAATCTTCCTCGTAGTCCAAAGGCTGCCCGGTAGAGGTAAGTACGCATGGAGCAAGCACATCAGTAAACGCTACTCATCAGCTTCTAATTGCCCTTCACTTCGCCTTCTTAAGAGCCCTTCTCTCGATCCTTTCAAAATGCCACCTGAAAAGCTCTTCTCCTTTGTCTGTGCCCCTCAAATTTTCTCCTTTTGCTGCTCTGCAACTGTCAAGCTTTGCATATAGCTATTTATAAAGCCCTAACCACCACCTTATTGATTAGGATTTTTAGTTTGTGATTCTGTAATTTTATTATTCTGGAAATAATTGTGTGATGCCTTTATGTGAAAGCTGTGCTATAAATAAAAAAATGTTTGTTTTTTTCCCCCTAAATAATATTATTCTTCTTCTCCCCTGGAATGTTAGGCATGGTGACAAGATTCTGGGAAATTGGATTAACTGTTTATGATAGGCATCACATTCAGCCTACACAATGATGGAATGATAACGTTTCCATTTAGGGAGTATCATCTCATCCTTGGATGGTGCTCAAATTCCTGTATGTGTGTAGTTAGTAACTCCCCGTGAAATAGCAGCTTAACTAAGGTGTGATATTAATGCATGGCTTTCTAGTAATGTAGTATATCGTTGTGAAAAACAGTAGTCTCTTATGAATGTAATCAGTAAAACTATAAATGGCGTGACTGTTCGTACGCTTGCTCATACGTGTAAAACTGTCACTGTCCCTTGGAAAGCGCAGAGTGAACCCATCAAGCACATTGCTGGTTTAGCGCTTCTTTTAAGGTGAAGGGTTAATATTAATAATGGCCGGAACTCTAGAAGTGCTGAAAATTACAAGTACTGCAAAGGTACAGCAGTGATTCGGAAAAATTAAAGCAAGAAAAGTGTTGCAAGAAATTTGAATATTTATCCACATTTCTGATGTGCCCTTATCAGACTGGATCTAACCAGCATTCTCCTCTCGGCTCCAGTATCTCGCAACACATAATTTAATAAGAGAAAGGAGGTCAGTGACCTAAGAGAAACCAAACATTTGCTGGGTCTCGTGGCTTCATTATAGCAGGCAGGCAGAGTTGGGGAAGGGTGTTAATTTGAGACAGTGTGTATAAAGAGAGAGGGAGGGAGTTAGAACTGAGATCTGCTAAAAATATAGAGCAGTATGAGTAACTGTTTGTGGGGTTTTTTCATTTGCCAGCCGAAACAAAAACCCAAACCAGTCCCATGTCATAGAAACTTCTTGTTCAATCCAAAAATAATATTTTCTTTTTTCATATTTTTTAGTCCTTAAAAATGAATCTGAACATCAAATATGCATTAAAAAAAAAACCAAAAAAACAAAAAAAACAAAAAAAAAACCAAAAAAAAAGAATGCTTAGGAATTTACAGTATATTTACAACTCAGATTATTTACCAAGGTTGGCATGTATTTGTGGATAGTGTGAGTTGAGCCAAAGTTTCATTTTTCCTGTCCAGGACATGTGCCTTGGTCTTACTCTTCAAGTACCAATAATTTATCTGCCTTATCATAAATCAAACAAAAAACTTGTCAGAAGTTTCCATGTGAAAGACCCATAGCATTGAGGCCATCAAATATGAGAAAACAATGAAGTCTAGGATGACTGCTTAAATATTTAAATAACTTTTGTATTTTATGTGTCTGGTTGTATTTGTAAATGTTTCTGTTCTTGCCAGGTCTGTACGTTAACAAAGGAAGATAACCGGAGAGTGGGGGTGATTCCAAGTGATGAACAGCTCCATGTGTTACCTCTTTACAAAATTTCACAAACAGATGAATTCGGCACGGAAGAGGGACTGGAAGCTAAGATAAAAGCCGGAGCCATACAGGTGCTCACAGCTTTTCCCAGAGAAGTACGAATGTTGGCCGAGCCTCTCAGAGCTACAAAGAAAAAGAAACCAGACACAAGGAGGACCCCGACTGAAAAGCAGCCGTTAATAGATAAAAAATATTCAACACCAGTAAAGCTGAAAACTGAAGCCCCAGAAAACCTTGGCAACGCTTTGCATTGTTTAGGTGAGTGGTACTTATTAAATTCTGCCGGTCTCCTCTGATACTGTGTTGCCTCTTACCCATCTGAGGGGAAAGAAAAGCTCCTTAATACTCGGTCTTATAAAATACTTGTATATTCTGCATTTTAGGGGCTAACGAGCAAGTCATTGTAGTCAATATTCTCTCTTGGCACACGAAAAAACCCAGGTGATCGCCCAAAAATAAGTTGGTGGTGGTGTGAAATATTTCCAAGTTCCCTTATTCTAACAAGTAATGGCAGTATGATCATCTTGAAATGCTGTTGTAGGAATATTTATCTAAATAACCGACATGAATTTCTGTCGTTTGAAAGTACAAGAACTGTGTTATCCACTTCCTATGAAAGACAATGGCTTTCTCAGAGTCTGAGTTGATGATAATTTCCTATCAAGGGCATGGATACGGCAGCAAAGCAAGAGATTTGCAAAAAAACGCAGGTTTTATCAAATAAGACAGCGCTTCTCAAATTGTTCCTTGAAATATTATTAGCAGGGGCCAGAGAGGTGGAATCTGTCAGCAGCCAGGTAAAAGGCATGCCATGTTTGTTCTGTTACAAGAAGGTTGCTATGGCCAGAGTCTTCTGCTACAGTAGGTGTTTGTGCAACATAGAATTGTGACTTGACCGAGCTGTGTGGCGGCGCCTCTGATTTATGCTGTTGCACCTGGGGTCAGATTTTGGACCAGTACATCAGAGGATAGAACTATTCTATGGGACTTTTCAGTAATGAGAAGTAGAAAAGAAGGAAGAGGTGGAGGAAGCCATGGACTTATATTCTGTGACGGGGGGGCGGGGTGGGCGGGCAGGGGGAGTAAAAGGAATTAAAGCATAGCCTATCTACCTTTTAGGGAGACGAGAGGAAAATTAGCCAACCTGCTATAATTTTGAATTTTATTTCATGAGAGACATCCAGATCTATGTAGTAGATTTAAGGGGAGGAGTAATAGTTAAATGTATTTAGAAGAATGTCTGCATTTTGGGGGGATAAAATTAAAAAAAAAAAAAAAAACATTTAACACATTCTTTAATTTGCGCTCAGCACCCTGCTTTGTCTCAGTAGAGGAGTCAGGGCAACCAATAAACTTTGCATATAGCAAGATGGAATAAGAACAAGAAAAGCAGTATTACTGACACCCCTTGGAAACTAGACAGACACTCAGTTAATCTACACGCAAGTTTGGGAGACACAGTCCAGGCTTTGAAACAAATTTAAAAGGACCCCTCAGGCTGAGCACGACGTCCAACAATAACTCCGAAGCAATGATTAATAACTTCCATCATGCTCAGGGTGGACTGGAAGTCCTGGAAACATTAGAGGACCCTGGTTTGGGAAGGAATTCTGAAATTGTCTGATCTCACTGGAACGTTGTTTTGAAACACTGAAATAGAGTTATGAACTGCCTACCTGTCCATGACATTGTAGTTACAAACAGGCATGGCTTTGATATCTGAAAACCATGCCTTTAACAAATGGTACAATATCCAGAGTTGTGTCATGTGCTTTGGGAAGATAGAACTTTATTCCTTGAACATGCAAAAATAATAAAATAACTCTGTAAAAAAGCCAACTTATGTAATTTGTTTGGACTTGAAGTGTTTTGGTAAAGTAATTTAAAAGGGCTGCTGATAAAAATAAGTCACAGAGTGAGGAAGAAATACTTTTATGAGTGAGAAAATTGTTCAGAGATGGAAAAATAAGAATGTGAATAGAAATATTTAGTTTCTATGATAAAAGTCCAGTTTTTGTCATGGAAGTTTTGACAGTAGAATCCCTCAAAATAGGCATCAACACTATAATCCCCAAATCTGATGGCACATATTGCTGCGGTTGGCCATGTGAACAATTTCAGAGAGGCTTTGCTAACTGGGCAGCAGTGGCAGAGGAAGTTCAGGTTTGCCAAGGGCAAGGTGTTGTGCTCTGCATGATACAGATAACTTGAAGCATTTATGCACATCATTTATGTGTTTATTCATCGTCATACAGGACGATGGCTGGGTAAAGACCTCAGCACACCACTGCTGCCCTGCCCCTAACCCACAGTAAAATGCAAAGATCTGTCAATTACGGATTTGGAACACCACTGTATTGTACTTGTACATACAGGTTTTTGCAGCTGTAGGGGATCAGTCATTGATTGGTTCTTTCCATTCTGCCAGTGCCAGTCATTTTAGTCCTGAGGAATGGAAAATTTTAGTCTAGCTGAGATTGTTAGGCTTAATATGAAAACAAAATCAAAGGGCCTGTGAGACAAGAGGAGTTGAAACTAGACTATCCAGTAGTCACTCCTGATGGTAAACTAGAGGAAATAAGTATTTAAATCAGGATCCTTTCATATTAATAGTGGCATTCAATTCTGGTCACACCATTTAAACATAAAACAAAAGACAAAGGATTGAAAAATAGTAAAAAATGATAGAAAAACTTACTAGGGGAAGAAAAAATATACTGCCTATAGTTTTAGGTAAGCAGTGAATAAAGTACTGCTAAAGGTATGTTAAGCAAGTCAGATATTACTATTAAAATTTCTCCTAATATAAGAACAAAAGAATACTTAGCCACACTTCAGCTGTAAAGGAAAAGGTATTGATAAATGGTGTATGTAGTGTATCGTACTCAATTTACTAACGAGGACAAGAGTTTAGAATATTGGTTTGGCTTATTAAGTATTAAAAAGAATATGGAGAACGTGCAATTAAATGAGATGAGAGAACTGTGGTATATATGTCAGTCATGTTTTCGGCCATGTGAGGCTATCGCTCTTTGGAGTAGCCTGGAGGATCACGGAGGAGCCACAGGGCCGGCTATGCCATATTGCCCATGATGCAGATGTAGTATGTTCTTTTGAAAGAGACCTGACCATCGTTTCAGAGCCATTGCAGTATCCCCCAGCTGGAAAGCCTGGAAAGCTGGAGACCTGCACATCCAACCTGCACATCCTCACCACATGGAGAACTAGAAATTAAAAAGGGATAAGAGAGGACTCTCTTGTCCTCTTTACTGTCTTTACCTGGCAGCAGAGAATGGTGGTGGTGAGGACCTTCTGAGTGCTGAAGACAAACTAAGTCGGCTTGGTAGAGCGTGTGTACGTGAAGACTTGGTTTGAATCTCGACTGAGCCAAGTCCTTTGTAGAAACTGTGTATTAAATAGGGTGCACTTGTCACGCACCTTTTGCCAACAGCAAGCAGCACAACTGTTAATTTTTACATTTGTGCTAATGCTGAGAGCCTTTGAAATCCTAAATTGTTATGAAATGCATATTAAAGATAGAGGCCTTACATCCTTCCTTGTATAGTCCTGTCATTTAGCCACATTATTCTGGACAAATAAACTTTAGAGACAGAAAGGTTTTGTCTCCATAAATACCAGCAATTCTTCTTGGCCCGTATTGGATAGAGCAGGAGATGAACCACCAACTTAGAGACAGTTTCCCAGCTGTTCTCCCACAGCAGAGTAGTACTTCAGCCAACAGTTCCCAGCGGAGACATACCAGACTCCTGGGGAGCAGTGCCACCTTATCTGAACCGTTACTGATTTCCCTCTACCCATATATTTGAATTAACTTCTCTTAATCTCTGCTACTTTGCCCCACAGAACAAGGAGCTTCTGGCAAGGAATGGGGAATTTGCCGGAGCCATAGCCGTTTTGAGAGTGCTGTGGGTTGTTAGAACTTATTTTCAGAGAATGTAGGTCTCTTCACAGATGGAAAAGTGCAATTCTCAAATGCTGTGTTTCGGATCTTTTGGAGGAAGGCCTTGGTCTGGGGGGGTGTTCTTAATTAAATTAAATGCTTTGAGTTTGATTTCATAGAAAAGGTTTTTAAAGAGTTGATGTGGTTTCCTTATGTCCCTCCACAACTTCAGTATTTGCATACTAACTGTTGGGTCTGTAATTTACCCCACTTTGCCTTTTTTGCATTCCTATTGAAAGAATCTTTTTAATCCATCACTATTTATAAATTATTAGAAGACAGAATAGAAGAAAGAATAGTTCTTCTATATTCGGTAAAGCAATTAAACGTTCTGTGTATTTATGGAACAAAGAAGAAACACTGACAGAGACGGTCTTTTATGAGAATATGCGAGAGCTCTCTGTGGGGTGCCAGTTTGCCAGCAGAACACATATAAAGCAATTTCAGGGCATGATGCAAAGCCAATCAAAGTCCATGGAATTCTTTCCCATTACTCCAGTGGACTCTGGATTGAACTTATCCATGACGAGGATGAGTCATTTGAGGAGACTTCCACAAACAAGCACGACTGCAGGGTGCCATGGCTGGAAATTGATTAGGGAGCTGACATAAATTGAATAAGTATGTCTCCACAAAGAGCTGAAATAATTAATGTGTGGCAATTAGATGGAAGACAGGCAAATCACATGATGCAGCTTTGTAAGGATGGATTTACCTGGAGTATATTGCCAGATACTTTTTTTTTTTTTTAAAGAAAATTTCTGAGTAGTTACTTGCTAATGCACGAATCATTGTAATTCAGGAACTTTTTTGCTGCGATGGGCGAGATCTATAAACACACTTTCTCCTTTGATTATAATATGGGGTTAAGGCAGCCAAGAATTTTGATTGTTTCACAGGCTTAATTTCAGGCAGACTAAATTTCATCAATTATGTAAAAACTTTTACATAGTGCTTCCTGCTAGCCTGGGCAGTGCTGAAGGCCAGCAGCCAGCTGCTGGGAAGCTCTTGTGTAGAATTGGGCTGTGTGAATCGGGACTGACTTACCCATTTATTTTATTCATCCCTCTGTGAAGCACCTGTCTATTTTATATACTGGCAGTCTGACTGGAAAAGGTTAAGGTGTTAATTCAGCAAGGTTATTATGTATGTACTTACGGTCATAGAGATATTCCTAAAAAGCTAAAAATAACCATTTTGAAAAATCTGTAGTCATCACATATATCTTCCATATTAGAAAGCAAGTATGAAAATATTATAAAAGATATATCTTATTAACTAAGTGAGGAAAAGTACTTACACTTTGGTGTGCATTTTTTTTAGGGAACAAAACAGATGCTTTAAAACCTGGAATAAAAACGGAGACTTCCGATCACCTCTATGCCATGAAACATACTTCAAACACTACTAAAAATTGCTCTTTATTGAAACAGTATACGGCTTCCTCCCCTTTTAAGGTGGATAGTTTACATCCTTATTCATCTTTAGCACATAAGCCTGGCATAACAGCAGTGACTAATATTCAACAAGATTTTTCAGTTCCCTACGGGTATTTTGAATGCAGTAGTAAGCAACCTCACGTGACACCTTACGTTAATTGTAAGAACTTTGATGTGTCGGTCAAAGATTATACTGGAATTTTGCTGAATGATAAGATGAATGGTGTGCCACCGATTCTTCCAGAGGTCACTGCTCCAGGCCCCCCAGCCCATAAAGACCCCCTGCCCACTATACTTGAACATCATCAGCCAGACAAACAGAGTTGTCAGCTTCAGTTAGACAATTCTCCTTCTTCACAGATGATCAGCTCTTGTGATTTGTCAGTACCGCTAAGCTCTCCAGCAAAGGATGCAGTCGGAAACGAAGCTGACTGTTCCCATGGATGCCCAATGGAAAAGGGCAGCTCCCATCGAGAACAGATGTGTGATTTTGACTGTGTTGACGAAAAGCAAAACAGTGCACTGGGACAACCGACTGATTCTGAAGAAAAAGCTGAGGAAATGTGGTCAGACAGCGAGCACAATTTTTTGGATGATGACATTGGCGGGGTTGCTGTGGCACCTTCTCACGGTTCTATCTTAATTGAATGTGCAAGACGTGAACTCCATGCTACCACACCTATTAAAAAACCCAACCGCAATCATCCCACAAGAATTTCTTTAGTTTTCTACCAACACAAAAATTTAAATGAGCCAAAACATGGGTTAGCCATGTGGGAAGCAAAGATGGCTGAGAGGGCGAAAGAAAAAGAAAAAGAAGCAGAAAGATTAGGAACGGAGAATACTGAACTAAACTCTAACAGCAGGAAAACAAAGCAAACAAGTGAAAACAGAGATATTTTTTATGAAGACAATGAGTTCAACCAAATTCCATCACGCAGAGCATTAACAGTAACTAAGGATAACGTAATAACAGTATCTTCTTATGCCCTTACACGAGTTGCAGGGCCTTACAACCATTGGGCATAGGTTTTAGTATCAAATGCCTCCTCTTGGTGCAGTGTTACACAGTGTTTCTTTAAGGTGCTGTTAAAGAACAAGTCTCGTGTCGTTTACTATTTGCTCATCTCAACCATTTTAAGGCTGAGGTAAAAAAAAGGGGGGGGATTTCTTCTTAAACTGTGACTTTAACATTTGGTGGTGCTCAAGCACATTTTAAGCAAAAAAAAAAAAAGTTGTATAGTTTTAATACATTCTAAAAAAGATTTTGTTTAGGTTATTAACCTTGATTGAATCATTCAGTTTATTACCTTTAGAAATTTATATTTCGGTGCTTTAAATCAAGTCTGTTTACTACAAAAATCATTTATAGGGATTTTAACAGGTTCACATTTTATGGTGTTAAATCAAGTTATACAGTAATAGCTCTACACAGCTCTTGGTGCTTAACCACATCAAACAATTAAAAATAAATAAGCTGAATTATTACTTCATGGTGCCATTGCTTTAACAACTTCCAACCATTGCTATATAGTCCAAATTACAGATAAATCTTTTAGAAAACCAATGAATTTTTTTCTCTAGATTTGTCATTATGTATGAAATGAAGTTATTGGTAATGATGGCTGGAAGTTGTTTTTAAGCTGTAAATATATATTTTAAAAGCACTTTCTATTTTTAAAATTAACTTGAAATAGTATAGTATAAGGATCATATTGTCTAAGGTTTGTGCATACTCTACAGAAGAAATCATTTTATTCTTGCTGTGTAGAGTTCCATATTGTTACAGCTGCAGTATGTATGCTTAATAGCATATGTGATTGTTTTTAGACTTGCCCTTTTTCATCGAAGATTTTATGTTGCATATAAACAACAGTTATAAAATACAGAAACATTTTATTATTTTCAAGAGAGTGTACAAACATGAAATTAGGAGACATCTTGTCAATATGTGTGTTGCTATTGGGAGTTACGAATATTATTTGGTTTTCTAAAGGCAGCATTTGTTATGATTTCTTTGAGCAATAAGTGCATAAGTCTCATTCGTTTGGAGCATTATAAGTTAACATGACAACCAAATGTTCCTAATGCCTCAGGGGTAGGATTGTTTTGGGATAAAAAAATACCCCCTAGAGTTGCCTTATTCTATTCTGGGAAAAAAAAGAAATTAATTTGGGGAAAATACACAGGAAGTGTTGGAAAAGTATGAAATTTCTAATATTTAACAACAAATTTTTCATTAAGAATAACCCACCTGTAATATTCACCAGCTTTCTAAGTTCATTTTTTTTTTTACAAAAATGTTTTGTAAATTTTTAAAGTGATTTATACATTTCATTTAGAGAAAGGGTTGTATTTTTCCTTCCAAACATACGAAATTTATGTTCTCCATTTCTGTTGAAAAAGTGACATATCATGAAATGAGTATTTGCTAAACCAGAGGAAAAACAGACACTCCATTGCTTTTAAATACTGTAGCATCCCACTCTTCTTTCTGATTCTCCTCTCCTATGTATTTCTTTTTTAAACTTATTTATTTAAACAAATTACCAAATGACAATGTTAGCTAAGGACCGACCTCATCCTGCAACTTCTTCCATGAGAACAGCTCTGCGTAGCCATACCTGCCCAGTCAGAGCCAGGAGGACCGCTCAAGCCAGGACTCCTCTCGTGACTGAGAGCTGCAGGATCAGGCCCCAGAGACAAAGCTGTACCTTAATTCTGCCTCGGAGTCCTCCCCGGCTGGGTAACCTGTAGGTGTAACGAGGTCAGAGTTTTCCAGTGCGAAAATATACTAATAATATACTTGATAATATTATAATGTAGTGGTGCTGTAACAGAGGAATATGAACTATCTAGATCTGCTTTATTTAAAACCTAGACAAGGTGCTTTTTCCTTGAAAAGTTGAACTGTAAGCGCTATCTATATTTACAGTTTCGGTACGAAAAGTACATAAATTGTATTTTTAACACATAGTGCCAGTTAGGACCTTGGTGCTACAAATACTTAAATGCGGCTGTAGATCAATGAGACTATTCTCCTGTATAAATGTATACACGTCTAGTGTTTGCAGGAGCAAGGTCTGAAGTAGCAATCACTACGTAACGACCTTGGGTTCAATTCTACAGATTCCTGTCGAAATTAACAAAAATGTTGATGGCAGAGGATGGCCGAATTGAACCCATTCTTTGTATCTTACCTATTTTAAGTAAAATTTGTAAAAACCGGGTATGCTGCAAATTTTAGTTCAAAGGTCAATATTAGTTCAAATAGAGGATATGAAGGGATTGTAAATAATAATAAAACAAAAACAATATTATGCCATTGTTTTGTACCAGCAGTTTTATGCTTCTTGACTATGTAATATACAGTATACATCAAATCATTATGGTATTTTGTGTGCCTTAGATTTCCATTTTAAAACTTGTATATTTTTGGTGAGCCGAAGATTAGTAAAAATTCCAGCTGTCCATACAGTAAGTAGTACTGTACGTTCTCTAGCTGTTCCATTCATGTATTTGCTATCTAAAACCCCTTGTCCGACACCACAATCAATCATTTACAGAAAAGATTAGTTTATTGGTCTCACTGATAGTGCTGATAGCTTTAGTTTCTATAATGCAAATTGAAAAAATCATTTATCATTCAGCGTTCCCATGTGAATCACAATTTTTGTATACAAAATTAGTAAGTTACAGAGCCATCTCTTTACCTTTTAAAATGTTCAGATCATTAAAGTGGATCATTTTTACTTGAATCTTCCCCTATAAATGCCCATGTTTAACTTATGTATGATTGGAAACTTCAAGATAAAAATGTTCCATTGAAAAACCAGCAGCTTCCCTCAAAGTGAGAAACCGAAAGGTGGATCTGAAAGGATGCCTCCAAACATAGCCCCTGGCAAGGCACTGCTCAAGTGACTGCACCAGTAGACTTTCAGGAAGTCCAGGTCTACCTTTTCTGAAATGGCAATTTTAACAGAGAAAAGTATATCTTAACATAATAGTTAATGCTATTAACTGATAGGTGCTAAAACTCACAGTTACTACTTTATTAAGATTACTTACATGAGAAAAATGTTATCATCTATACAATAACATATCATTTGCGGTGCTCTTTCCTTGACTGTCTATCACGTAACTACTTTTTCAACGTGTATCTAACAGGCAGGTTAGCTGGCCACTTTTATTTCCTGCTGTGGCACACAGCAGGTTGTCATTTGAGAAGCTAGTATTTTCTATTGCTGTACTGCGGTATAGAAAATGCAACTATTTACTGTTTTTACAACTGTGTGCTATTTATTTTAACATTTCAGAATATTTATCAGTCTTGTACACAAATTATGTGGTTTTGAGTAAGGTTATAATTTTATAACAGTATTTGTCTCTTAAAATTTGCGAATATGTGGATCTGTTGCTTTCCTTTGCAGCCCATACAACCACTTGTAATTTGCTCTCACCCCTTAACAAAGTCCTTCTAGGATGGCCAGATCAAAGAGCTGGATCTAAAATTAAGGTAGCTGGCTAGGTCAGACCTGCGTATTTTACTTGGTTTCCAACAGCTGGACTATGCTCTGGGTGAATAACCAGAAAATGGATTCAGGTGTGGGCAGGTGGTAGGATGTGGTTGTCTGTTGATCCTTTTTCACAGTACCTTAGCAAAAACTGTCGTGATCCAACATTGGACACCTCTGACTTCCCAGAAACAATGTCTCTCATCCCTTTCTCCACTGGGTCCAGTACCACCACTCCACCTTCACTCGGAGGGAAGGAGAAGTGCTTTCTGCAGGAGCCAGTTCTGTTTGACCCACTGAGTCCCTGCTGGAGTTACTGCAGTCGTGCCCAATTAAATAGTGAATTTTACTTGTGCAGTTTCTCTGCCCTTACTGATTTGTAACATGCTATTGTATTACAGAAAATAGAAATAATTATTTCTATAAATATTTTAGTCACAAGATCCAAAAAGCTTTTTAAGAACTTACAAATACTTGTGACTTTCTAGCTGTAACAGTTGTATTCAGATTTTTTTTTTTTTTAAGGACTTTCTAAGCTAACTTTTACTTAGGAATAACTGCTGTTAAAAGTCCTTATCTTACCTATGACAGTGCTTCTCTATACTTAGAACAGGAAATAACTATAGTATCTTAAGCAACATTTTATGTTAAGCATGGATGAATGACAACTTTTAGTACTTAAGATTATTTGTAACATACAACTGTTTGGGGTTTCTTAAAGACCTTTTTAATATCATTGCAGTATTATGCTAAATTTGGTGGGTTAAATTTGGGTCCTGTTTACGTTGCTGCAGCCCCATTGACTGCAATGTGCTCATTCATCAAGCTTTTGTGCAATTATCATATTTAACTGGATGGATATGGATACAGTTGACCAAAGTCTGGGCTGACTCAGACCCTTGCAACCCTACCACAATTAATAGGTTTCGCCAGGACAGACGGAGAGAGATTTGGAGTAAATGTTGTACTTCTGGTTAAACACAGAGGTTATATTGTTTGTAGCATGAGAAACTGATTCAAGGTCTGTAGAGAGACGTAATACTTTCACCTCAAGTTTCGGGCACGCAGGCAGGTCTATTTCAGACCACCTTCAGGCTTATGCTCTTGACAGCTTTTTTGATTTTTCTTATCTCATAGGTTGTTCAATGAGAGAGAGATGTTATGGAAGCATGCTAACAAAACTGCATCTTCATGTTTTTGTAATGTAAGGTCAATCTTGCCCTTTCACTTCCCATGATATTTCTCTTCTGTTGAAATTAGCTCCTTTTATCAAGCAGTCATCAGCTTTGTAATCCATTTATATATGTATGATTTTTCTCTTCTTTTCCACAGAAATCCTGTAATTTCTAGGTTAACAGGAGGAAATAACTGTGCCCTCAGATGTATGTGAAACTAAATTGCACGTCCACTTCCACACTTTTTATACGTAACGGCAATTACATTCAGGCAGTGTTGAACAAACTCTCTTTCAGGTCTGCTGTGGTAGCTAAAATTCAGATTAGGCTCTTTGTGACATATTTGCCCTAAAATTGTGTTTTATTCCTTGTGTGAAAGATGTCTGCCCAACTGTGACCCATGATGCTGTCTATAATTTGATCTTAAGTAACACAATTAGAGATGAGGAACAATTCAATCACATTTGGAAATTGTGGCTTTCTTCTTAATTTTATCAGGTGTTGATCTGACTTTCAGGAGGAAGTGTAGAGGGAATATCTTTCTGTACAATTAAACTGTAAGAAAGTCGCCATTGATTATTCTGACACAACGGTACTGCACTGCAATGTCTGTGTAACAGCATTGTTTCTAACCAGTAAAGATGTGTTGTCGTGTCACACAGCTGTGGATATATGTACAAATTAATCTTTTTCCCCAGTTCCTCTGGAGACAGTAATCTCTTCTTTGTTCTCTGCCTGCGCATACTGGTTTAAGGAAGAAAAAAAACCAAAAAACAAAAAACAAAAAACAAAGAGGAGGGAGAGAGTTGGTCACCCTTCCTTTAATCTGCGTAGACAAACAAGGTAGCGAGCACCGCTGTCACCACCAGTGTGCTGCTCCTTCCCACGATCAAGTTGGAGAATGCAGAAAGCTGATGGGATGCACAGGGTACTTCTTGATATTGACACTTTTTTTGGTACATCTAACTTCAAATTCGTAAGCTTTTTTATTTAATCTGTGACACATTTGTGTTCTCCTTTAATCTTAAACAGAGTGGCCAGTGTCAGAAGTCCCAAGGATGTGGCTACTTAGTGGAACAGTACAGAAACTGGCTTAGTCGTCTTCTGGAATTATCTGATGTTTAGTTAAGACAGTTTTCACAAGTTGTCTACGTGCTGCTCCAGTATGTTGCTGCAGTATTATAATTACATAAAGGAAAGAGTTTTATACTTGGGGTTTTCTCAGAGACCAAGGATTTCTTATAGTAGTATCTAATCAGGCACCAGTATACATATGGATTGCTTCTTCTAAAGACTGGCTGAAAATCTGTTTTGTATTTACTTTATTACTTCCCTTTTAAAAACATCTTTGGTTATTTCAGAGGAGTGAGCAAAACTTTCTGTTTAATACTGTCATTTACATACTTGACTAAATTATGAAGACTTAATTCTACGTAATGCTGTGTTGTTTCCCTGAAGAACACTTAATTTGACTAGTGTTGATTAGCAGGTATTGCCTTCTACTCTGTACAGATGACATCGAATACTACAGCCACCTTTCTCACTCCATGGTCTCCGTAGATCGTCTGCTGTGGTTAGCTATTGTCACAGTCAGCACTAGATCATATTATAACCTGCTGCTGAATGCTTTAAAAGCTTGTAACTACTCCAGAAGTTCTTCCTGTCCCTCTGCAAATCTGCTTCAGTACTCAGCATTAGCCATATAGCTGTCAGCCTGCTCGTGAATTCCTCATGCACACTGTCTCTGCTTTGTATGTAAATCAGCCAGCCTTCATCTCAGGAATATCGTAAGAATTTATTCTCCTTACGACTCTTCCAAATTGATTTCTTTCAGCCATCTTTTATTCTATATATGACAGTTCTAGGGGTTTTTTTACTTCATGTTCTCTCGTAGGGAGCCTAGAATATTGCAGTTGGATATTTTTTTCATTCCAAGAAAGAGGGACAATTCGTTATCTGTCACAATCAGTGTTTTCTTACTTTTCAAATCAAATAATGAATTTTCCAGTTAATTTTCAGATTTCTTGATGTAATTGTTACACTCTGCTCTTATATCTGCAAGTAGCCAAACAAAAGAGACACTGCAAGACTAGAAGACTGCTCACCCCGAGAAGGGAAAGTCATCTCTTCTCATTGTACAAGATTTTTGCTTCTGTTGCTAGCATCTCTGTGGAATGTCCTCTTTTCTTTTGAGTTACTCTACTAGCTCTGCTCAAACCTTGACCTAAGACAGATGCTGCAGACCCTGCACAATTACAAGAGCAGGAGTATTTCTTTACATCTTCTGATTGTATCCCTGTGCAGATACAGTCATAGTCCTTGTGAGGAACCCAAGTATTGCGTAAGTTAAATGCCTTAATTAACATAGGACTGCTTGGAAAAAAGAGTGGAACAATGGATTTTTTTGTTGTTGTTGTTCTTCTTCCTCTGTAGCGGCAAGTGGAATTGATTGAGCTTGAGCAGATTAAGTAGTTACTGCCTTTTATTAAAGGGTATAGGGATGTCAGCATCGCTGTTTTCCTCTTTCTGAGACATAAAGACTTTAGGATCCTTTTTTCAGTCCAGTTCCCCAGTTCATCATCCCAACGTTGTTTGCGGTGTTTAACCACATAACTCGTAACTTCAGTTTTAAAAGATATGAGATGCTTCTTGATGCTGTATCCTCAGTCCTTCCCACAACAGTCTCTTTTTCTCTTTTCTTCTGCTGGACCATTATATATGTAATTTTTCCACACATACTTACATTAAAATGCTAGAATCTTCCAACAGCATACTTGCAGTGAATGCAAGACTGGGGTGCTAAATAACTTAACGTGAAGGTGACTCGCTCTGTTTGGTGTGACTGATTAACAATGCTGTTTTCAACACTTTGCACACCTTACCAGCATTCCTCATAAAGTCAGTGGACGCAGGTGTAGACCTCAAAAAACTACCTATGTAAGAAGGAGGACAGATTTGGCAGTTAATCTACAGAGAGTTACCAGTTACAGCAGATGAACTGTATTCCAAAGAAGTGCTGTTGCAATGGAGCAAGGGAACTGCTAGTTTGATGTTCAGTATTGCAGTTGTTGCCTCAGAACATTTTAATACTGTTGTGGAAAGTTTTGTGACCTGGTCGATATTTTACATGTATATCTGTATTTTTATTATAATATTGTAATGGAAAAGGGTCTAGGGTTTGAGAGTCGTCTTACGAATGAAGGCCCTGATTCTCATTTATACTACTGTCCTTTGCATCACATTAAAAGGATAAAGGGGCCTTAAATGGATGTCTATTTAGCTTACATCCTTCAGAGTATCCCATTACACTGATAATGGTATAAAAGGTCAGCAGTATAAATCAAAACTGTTACCAAATGACTGATTTGTACAATCATCTGAAATCAATTTCATGATATCCCTATTGCGCACATACTGGCCAGTAACATCCAGATTGTTCTTAGTTTAGAAATACAGGTTGAAGAGAAACTGGCTTGGTTTTTATCAGGTTTTAAGTATTCACTTATATTGGCTGTCCTTATCCCAACATTATCTACAAAGAGTATGTGGTAAAAGATTTGTACGTCTAGGTAATGGCCTGGCCAGAAATCTCACAGAATTGTCAACAATACTATTTCTAAGCTTTGGTAGTTTCTTTTAATACTTGCTTCTCTTTATCATAACTTGATCCCTTTTACTTGATCATATAAAATGGGGTTGTGACAATCTACTGAACTCCGTTCTTTTCTGACTTAAGACCCAACAGGGTGTGCAGTGTTGTGTGTTGTTGTCACACTGGGGTGAGTTCTGAGACACAAAGCTAAAAGCCAACATTTTCTGACTGCCCTGTGGTGATACTCGACAGTGAAACTGTTGGCACTGTCCTGCGTGCTTGAGTCACGCAGAGCTTCCCTTGCTGCCAATGGAAGCTTTATGTAAGTAAGCATCATGCCCCGCTACATTGCAGTTATGAAATGCAATGCAATGCAAACTTCTCTTTCAAAAAAGGTTTGAGGAAAAGGAAATAGATTTTCATTCTTAAATTTCTAAACTGCAGTGATACTGCAGAACGTGATGAGAACAGATTTCATGCTAACTTTGTGAATGCCAGTCTAATCCATGCAACTCAAAAGGCAGTGTCTGAACTTCATGTCCTCTTGCCCTCAAAATTAAAAAACAACTGTAGGCAAGAAAAACAAATGTGATATCCCAATACCACTAAAAGACAGCCAGTTCTAACCAACACAAACATTCAGACATTTCAGTCTTTAACAATTCTTCTATGATTATTTGTTCAGTTTGGAAGAGATAGCTCTTCATAATGTGACAATATCATACCAGGTCATAAATACTGTTCAGAATTTGCTGTCATAAGAAAGAACATTAATATGTAAGGACACACTGTACTGAAATGCTATGGCTAATGAACTCTTTCCTGCCTTGCAAAATTACAAGATTAACAGTATGCCAAAGCAAAAAAAAAAAAAAGTCAGCATTTTCTTTCTTTCCTTCTCTCTTTCTTCTTTTCTCTCTTCCTTTTTCTTTCTTTCTTTGGGATGCATTTGATATTTATTTGTCAAGTTTGAGGTTTTGGATTATTTCTAGTTACCAACCTACTGTATTTAGATCTGGAACATAAAATTAACTTTTTTAAACAAAAGATGATGTACAGGGAGAAAAAAATCAGAAAGAAAAAGCACTTCATTATGTCACAGTATTTACAGGAGAAAGTATAAAAATTAGTTCTTTTCTCAAAAAACATTTGGGGCCTGATTCTTTCCTAGTCTAACTGAGCATAGCTTCATGAGGCTGGTGGAGCTGTGAAGAGTTACGCTAGCTGAGAAACTGAACCTTAAAATCTTCTTTGCAGACAAGGGAACCCTTACCAGCAGTACTTGAAGACTTGTGAGTTGTGACTGCATGTTACTTGAAAGATCTAATTAAGCTATGTTTTTTGGTGCAAGCAGTTGTTGTACATGATTTCATGTTTATGTAGCAAGATGCATTGAAATGTTGATACTAGTATTGAAACATACATGTAAAAATTGTTGTTGTGGAAATTGTCTGTTCTGTTCTATTTTTCTTGTGTGTCTCATCTGTTTAGAACGTAAACTTTCTTTTTTTTTTTTTATTGTCCTAACTGAATAAGGCTAAATGAATACTGTAATTGAAAATATATTTTAAATCTTGTCATGAGTTTTTAAAAAGACTATTACAAATTGTATCATTCCTGATTACACAGAACTTTGTGGGTGGTTTTAAATAAATTTTATACTTCTATTTTGCACTTAGTCGTCTAATTTTTCTTTCCTGCATTTTTCATGCACTTCTTCTTGTAAAATGCTTTGAGAAATAAAAGCAAGTTGTTTTCCCAATACAAACCAAAACAAAGTCATGCTGAAGTACGTAAAGACTAAAATTTAGGCCAGGAGAGCCTGTACCATACAACTTACAGCAAAGTTAATGCCCTGCTTCATAATACAGCATATAATGCTACATATATGCCCTATTTAAAACCATTACATGGCTTGAAATTTTAGACAAGGAATTAAAAAATTACTGATTCTAAAGCTAGAAATAGACTAGACTTGCAGCATATCGGAGGGTGCCGAGAACCTCGTCAAAGATGTTCTGACAATAGCAAGGAGTTACTCTAATAGATTATTAAATACTAGTCTTTAGATTCTGTATATGTTTATATAATTGACCCTATAGTCAGTAGAACAAAAGTCAGTAAATCATCTTTTTAAGGGAGGAGTAAGAAAGTAATTGCTAATAAAAGTATTTTCATTTTATGAGCCATTTTTCCTGCAGAAATTTTGCTCTCATCACTAATAACCATTGTTAAACGTAGAAATATATTTATGAATTAACTCAGCCCTATAGGACTACAGTAGGTTCACCCAGGTCAGTGGGGTTTCTGCACTGGAAAGGGATGGGCATAAATCATTCAGCTATCTGGTCCCTGTCGTCAGTCTACCTTTGCTTCACGCAGGACTGACCTGTCCCAGGCAGAGCCATACAGCAAGCGAAGCAGCCAGAAAATTCTGAACTTCATCTTCTGACTAAAAAGGATAAAATGGTTTGTGAACACATCTACACAGTGTCTCTTTCCTACCAGCCCTGTCTGGCAGAGCAAGGTTATAGGGATCATTTACTGTGGCTTTTAATTCCCATCCAGTGGACACAGTCCAGGTTTTATTTGCTTCAAATCAGAGGGTACTTTTTGTTTTCCCTCAAGACAAAACTGACCTCAGCGCTAGTCCGCTTTACTATGTGACATTTGAGTGCAGAACAACAATAGACAGAACTCCTGTTGTTTAGATCTGAAGAAAAGGAGGAGTACAATTCTGAATATTCGTATTTGCTTCTTTTCCTTCTCCAGTAAGCGCAATAACAAAAGCTGCTGTTAAAATAATCTTCCAGATAACTGGAATCTCCTAGAGGGCAGAAAAATGCTGCTATCCTCAGGCTTCAGGAATTCCCTAGTAATAAACTATATTATATGATATGGTGCATCTAGTTCCTGGGAGCTGAATGCGGTAATCCAACAGGAAGGCCTTTACCCTCCTATGTAATTTGCTGTTCTTTTAGAGGATAATCATTACTGGGTTTTTATAGCAACATCTCCCAACTTGCCCCAGGCCTTTTCTAAACCGTACCATCAAATCTTTCAACAGAGCTACGCATTCCACAGTTTGATAATAGCGTCTGTAACCTATAGCACAGATGTCTAAGGAAGCATGCGAATTTTGAACAACACTTGAAGACTTGGGAGCAGACACAAAAACATCATTACCGAGGAAGACACATTGATGAGAAGCAACATTTTCCAGCTCCCCTTCAGGAACTGCCAGCCAACTGCATATTGCCTCCCTGGCATTCCCACTGCCTAGTGTGTTCCCAGTCAGAGCTACATTTGTTCAACCATTATGGAGCATATTACATACAGAGATTTTAAAACACAGCTTCACCCGTAGCTTGTGGGAACAAAACCAAACCAAATTTACTTGCCATGACATCCCTGAAAGGTTGCCAAACATGAGTTTATCTTGTAGAGCTCAACACCTAGAGGTGGCTTCAGTGCTTTCTCGTATTTTAGATTTCTTATATAAATTACACAGGTAATAGAATATTGATGTAGTACAGTTGGTTGCTTTTAAATTTTTAAGATGCTATAGCCTTAAATTATGATACCTATTAAAATGGTATTAATTGTTAACAATAGTTTAAACTGCAAGATAAACTTTTTTGCTAGTGCTACAGTTATGCATTTCTGCAGTACTCTAATACCTGATAAAGATCATAGAACAGCAGGGTTTGACTGCTGTTTGATAAGGCTAATGCTGATTACAGTTGTCACATATTATTATATAATATTAGTATACATCTTCAAAAGGGGTATTCATTGAAATACAGGACTTTCTGTGAATTTTCTACATCAGAACAAGCATCATATTCAAATGTGCTTCAATGAGTAGTGTTTTGGTTCAAGAAATGTCCTAGATAGTCTAAAATAAAATAATTACCACCAATACCCATCTGTGTTTTCAATCTAAGACACACTGGAAAAATATTTAAAATGTGGAAATTTAAGCCCAGCTATTTCAATAACCATTGGATGGAGTATGATTCCTAAGATGGGCCTCTTAATTCCCTGTCCAGTCTGCTTACTTGTGGATACTCTTGCTTTTATGATATACACCAGTTACACAAAATTCTTAGCAGTTGAATTCTTGAAAATGTCAATGTCTTTTTACACAAGGCGAAAAATTACTTAACATCCCTACTGTATCATGTGTACACCTCCATTCATTCAGAACATAACTGGGTAACACTTCGCTGTTTGATCCTGAAGTAGCCCTGAATTGCTGCTGGAGGCATCATGACTTAGCCTTATTTTTCAGTTCAGAACAATAAAACTTTTGCCTCCTGTGGCATAACAAATCAGCAGTTCAGTTTCTTGTGACCGCTTTGTTTTACACGTAGACTTCTGGTCTGGCATGCTGATGACTGACTCCCTTCACTTGAGGAATCCCTTCAGGGAAATGAAGTACTAAATCCTGTGCTTCATCAAGCAAACACTTCTATCCACAATAGCAGAAAGCCTTGTAAGGATTCATCTGTGTTACAGCTGCCACAAATTTTAAGGGTGAGATTTGTTGGGCTGTTGCAAATTATCGTGTTCTGTAAGGGTAAGAAGCTGTAAGTGGCTCAGGTGTGCCGCTGCTTAACACCCTCCTTAGGCTGTAGCTCTCACAAGATCTGACTAGCTATGTAGTCAAAAAAAAAAAGAAAAAAAGAAGAATGCTTTACTGTAGAGTGCTCACCAGCAAGCCTTTCAAGTACTAGAGGCTCTGGATCACCCCAAAGAGTACAGGCAAGTATTCCCTTTACATGTAATTTCTACTGCATCTGAGCAAATATTAGAGTTTTAGTCTTTCTCTTTTGCCCTCTCACACTGAAAGAGGCATTACTTGGCGCTATTACTGCACATAGAAGTTCTCAAGATGTTCCCTGCTCTTCCTGTAAATCGTGGCCTGCATGGTCCACAGCAAATTAAATCTCTGAATCTCTAGACTCAGCTGTGCTGCACTGGGAGTTATGCCTGCCTGTCCTTCAGATCAGAGGCCTGTGCTCTGGTACGCAAAGAGGCTAAACATTGCGGGCAATAGTGGAAGGGAAATAGGTTCTCAGCTCTCAATCTCCTGCTTTTCCAGCAATGGAGCTAAGTTTCCGATCTCTCTTCTTTATTGCCTGTCTGTAGAAGTGCGTTAACTCTGTCTTTCATATAACTTGGTTACCCCAAGATTATAACGAGATCAATGAGAAATCCTTTCTCGTATACACAGTCAAAATCTGATACACTTAGAAAAACAGGGCCTTCATAAAGGCACTTTCCTTAAGGACTTTCCTTAAGCACTCGAATACATGTCCCGATCTCTCTTCTTTATTGCCTGTCTGTAGAAGTGCGTTAACTCTGTCTTTCATATAACTTGGTTACCCCAAGATTATAACGAGATCAATGAGAAATCCTTTCTCGTATACACAGTCAAAATCTGATACACTTAGAAAAACAGGGCCTTCATAAAGGCACTTTCCTTAAGGACTTTCCTTAAGCACTCGAATACATGTCAGCTTGGTTAAGAAGAAAGGAATCCTTAAAACCTATGCACTTACGCAAGGCAGCTATTCCTGTGCTCCCTCGTCAACATGAATTACGCCTCTTTATCTTCCATGAATCATGAGGAATGATCCAAACATTATAGTTCTCCCTAGACAGGAAGCCTCACATTAAACTAACATTCATAGTATTTTCTCCTTCAATCAACATTAGGTAAGAGCTATCCTGTACTTCCCTAACAACTATAAGACTCAGGTAAGTACTTCTAATTAAAGTCAAATGTTAAATGGTTAAGCAAAACCGAAAGTTGTAAAATTTGAAACCAAATCTGTCTGATTTTAGCTCAGAAATTACTTTACTCTTGAAAAATAGTTACATTTTCCAAAAGATTTCCCCCTTTTGCAAGAAATGCGTTTCTCTGAAATTTCACATTAACTATGATAATCCAAAACAATTTTCAAAAGTGTTTCCTTCTAATATGTCTTTTCAATTGTAAGAATGTATTTTTTTTAATTTTGAAGTATCAAATGGCAGTATTCGAAAGAAAAAATGTATTTTATACTTGGTTAGGAAAAGATATTTAGTTGCTTACTGTGCCCAAGCATCAGTTCAGCTGAATGAAAGCCAAGCTTTCATGGGATTGGCAGAAGAATAGCTGTAAACAACACAGATCCTGCAGGCCTCTGTGCAGGGATCTGAGTTCAGAACTGAAATAGAAGTGGTTTTAGTAGTTACCTCATTAGTGGTGAGTCGCCCCATTAACAGGGCACCGAGACGGTATTTAGGTTACATTTCATCTTGGCACCACTGACAATCTGTTCACTCTTCTATTTACCTCAGAATATCCTTGAAGTTATTAAAAGAAACATGTTAACAGTTTCTTTTTCTCATTTTTACAGAAATATGTCTGTTTCTTGAATCTAGTCTCTATTCCAATTTTTTTAGCTGAATATTTTTATGTATCACTTCAGTTTTGGGGGGGGGGTTATGTAACCACAGAGGCTGTGGAAGGCTTTATGCCGTAACTGCAGCCAACAACTAGAGTTCAGGTAACAGCAACGCTACATTTAACAGCTTGCATCTCTTCTGTACTGCCACTACCACTGCCTGCACTAAAGCAGTTCTGTAAGAAAAGATCTTCATCATTTTCATCTAAAGAGCCCTCTCCTTTCCAGTCCAGCTGTCACTATGGGCAGCACTATCCTATTAACAGACTAATTTTTCTACATCTTTTTTTACCTCATTTCAACTATTTTTCTAAAAATGATACTGTTTCTCTAAATATTTTTATTTGTTCATAAATTAACTTCAACTTTGGACATGACTGTATTAAGATGGGAGTTGCTTCAGTTCTCTGTCAGAACCTCTTTGGAACTAAGCCAGCCTTGTTATATATCCTTTGTCATATCCCCCTTAGCCATCACAGTGACAATTAAAAACCTTTTTGTGAAATATATTGGGATGTATTTCCAAATTGTATCATACACAATGCAGCTGTAGAGTGTTGAGAAGTGCGTTCTACCTTTTATATCATTATGTAAACCTCTAAAGACCTTTAAAGCTTATCTAAGAGTTAATTCTTGGTACTTCCGATGGAGTTCACTGGGGTTTCTCAGTGAAAGTATGCCTTAGCCCCCCTGTACTACCATCTGTCAGCACCAGGAGCAGTGCCAGATATTCAACTAAGGCTAAATTATAGCTATGAACACCTACCAACCTTAATATCCTATGCCTGGGAAAGATATTCATTCCATTTACCTTCTAAATTCAGTGTAAATAAACATTGTACCACTTACCGAGATCACAGTGGGATTAAATGCTGTATTAAATGCTGTATAAACTACAGCAAAATGCAGAAACCGTTATTCTTGAGTTAGAGATGTGAGTGGCATGAATATGAGAGGTAGTAGAATGTGCTATATCAAGACCAATCCCCTAATAATTTCACTGGGTCAAACCTCTGGGTCAAACCAATGCAAACAGCTGCATGATGCTCTGTAAAATATTCTAAGATTCAGCTCTCTAGGACATAGGGTCAAACTTGAATTTAGGAAGGACCAACCTCTTGTCAAATACATGTATTTTTAATTTAAATTTAAGGAAATAGTTGCAAATGCATCCAGTCTCACAAACATATATGACAGACTAGAGATGTGACAGAAATTCAGTATTTAGGGGACATACAGACTGTACTGCCCTTTCTCTGTACTGTAAGACTGCAATTTTTTAACCCAGGACAGTAAATATTCTGATTAAAATCTACAAACAACACATTCACTAAAAGTCCGTACATCAAAATTCTAGAAATGGGACCTTTTTCAGACTAGGATCTCCAACTACTTTTGCAATATCAATAAATGCTAACAGCTTTCACCAAGGGGTAAGATTCTCCTCTCTCAGCTCTCTGAAAGCATGATCTTAAGTCATTTTACTGAATCACTACCAATTCCCTTAGACAGCAAACTTTACCAGTTAAATACATTGTACGTGATGTTCATAGATCACAGAACACCCCAGGTTGGAGGGGACCTGGAAAGATCATCTGGTCCAACGTTTTGTGGAAAAGGGAGGCTAGATGTTATTATCTAGCACCCTGTCCAGTTGCATCTGGAAAACCTCCAGTGATAGGGACTCCACCATGTCCCTGGGGAGGTTCTTCCAGTGATTGATTGTTCTTACTGTAAAAAATTTTTCTCATATCAAGATGAAAAAATATCCCTGTGCTCTTGGTGTGTATTAGCTTCAAAATAATTAAAAATTGTTTTATTTATGCTAGAGCATTTATACTAATTCAAACTTTGTCAGAAGTCCATTCTCAACCCATTTAATTTTGTCCCAATATAGTAGACCATAAAAGCCTTTCCCTCCTTACCCTGGGACTCTTAAAAACAAACAAACAAATAAATGAATGTTATTTGCAATCTGCTAAGCCTCATCAGGTTGATTTAAGTCTATAATGTCCCTCCTATGTTCTTGAGGGGGCTGGCCAGTTCAGAAACACTTTTGTCAAATACTTCATATAGCAGTCTGTAATAAACTTACGGTACTGAATGTATCGTGTTTGGGAAAGTGTAAAGCTGCAGTACATATGACTACAGTCATAAAGACTACAACAGAATTTTTTGTGCAAGAAAAAAACTACGATAATTTGCTCAGAAGGTTATATGCTGCACCTAGCTCCTACAACTTAAGTGTCAAAAAAGCCATTAACTGAACTGTTGTTATCATCAGGTATTCCTGGATATCTAGAAAGGTAAAAACGTGTTTGAATCTCTGAATGATCTTTTCTGACCTTCTGAAGAGAATATATAAATAAACCCATCAACAGCAGCAAAGAGCAGATTGCAGTAATAACATGTATAGATCTGAAAGTTAATTCAGGAATTGAGCAGGATGCATAGAAACGTATTTCCAACAAGAATATTAAAAAACCGTAATATAATGATCTTTCCTCTTCAAAGTTGTTACATCATCAAAATTGAGTGAAATAACCATCTCCCTGTAATTGGCAAAGGTCTTATATTTAGCTGGACAGGTACAATATCGTTACTTATCGTTATTAGTTTTCTGTCCAGTAGCTTCATGTTTGGTATGAAACACTAATTTCTGTGTCTTCTCAATTGTACAGATTGTCAAAACTATGTTTATTAGAAGATTATAATTTCTCTTCCAATTAATTCTCCTAAATATATAGTATGAATACAGTCAAATCTATTTAAAATAAGCCTCTCCACATCATCTTCTACATTTTTCTTTCACAGCACTCAAACTAGTTTTGTTCTACCTGATGCAGGAAAATATCACAGTACCTCTGTTGCTGCTGTACAGTGACAACTGTTTGATAAGTGCTTAATTTTTGTATAAAGCACACTATATAACAGGTGTTCAGCCATAATGTATTTATTATGGTGTTGAACCCTATATATAGTATCAATAATGTATAGTGATTTATTAAAGAGTAATACTGAAGCAATCTGTGCTAGAGTAGGTAATAGAACTTGCCTCTGAAGCATACACTTCTTATCATTTCCTTACAACCAACCTTACCCATGTTCTCATTCTCAAAAGAAAGATAATCATTGTAAGAGTTTCTTGTTTCACTTTACTTAAAAAATAGGACTTCTACTTTTCCAAGGCTGAAAGGTAGAACTTATTTCTAAAGGCAATGACAAATATTATTTGCAGCCGATACCCAGTCATTCCTTTTAGATTGCAAAACCCCTGCAGCACACACTTTTGTCTTGTGGTAAGTTTGATACAATCACTGTTATGAGACACTTTAGGGGCCCTCTGAAGACAGTAAAGATTTGTTTAATGACAAATGTGATTATTTTTCTGCTGCTTCAATATCTTGGGGATCTGAAATTGGAGTAATTAGTCAGCTTCACTAAGGTCAAATGTGTTTGCATCTCTGAAATGGATTACAGGATATTTTTTTTTTTTCCTCAGCTGAAGGTGAGATACTGCACCGAACGGAAAACATAATATGGCAAATGTTGATACATACCACACATCAGTGCAGGTCCAAAATTTATACCATATGCAGAAACAGCACTATTTCACATTCCTTGAGCTAATGGAGAAACTCCTCTATCTCAAAGCAAGCCATACGCTAGCTTTTTGAACACCCAGTATGCTCATTAGAGACCTGTGATATCCACTTCTCAATCTGCACTCCACCTACACCAAATATCAAGATCAGCATGCTTCTGCTTGCTACTTCAGTGTTTGTGCTTTTTGGTGTATTAGCTGTTGCTTCTACAGTGCTGAATCAGTAATGCTGGGTGCTGTTGTGGTAGTGGAAAATGTATTTATTTCTATGATTGTGTTAAGTGGTATGCAAAGACGTGTTGTTTCTGAGAGCTCTTTTAGTCACAGATCCTTAAAAAAAACAAACCAGAAAGCTATTAGTTTTAAACCTTTTTAAGTAACAGTATTTCATCAAGTACCAAATAAGCCTCTGTTCAAAGGGGATACACGTGTTTTAATTCCAGAAAAACTCTGGTTAGTAAAGAGCATGTACGCCACCGGGGAAGGTGGCATAGATCAACATCATGGCTTTCCTGAGCAAAGGTAGGCAGATGAGTACTAAAAGCCAGAGATCCAAAGTATTAACTATTTGCACTGTAAGATTTTACTAATACATAGCGTTTTCTGATACCAAAGTTCTATTCTTTGCACTTTTCCATTCATCTCTGTTAAATGTACTGATTGTACCAAAATACATGAGACGTTCTTTGATTATAAGCTCTAAAAATTTTAATTGCTCTCTACAATATCCCCAGCTTGTTCTTAACTCCCTTAACTGCCAAGAAGGCTTGAAGCAGGATACGCTTTACGGTTTTTGCCTTCTAATTTGTATCTTTTTCTCAACTTGCCTCATTATTTTAAGGTAAATTGTAGAAATGTCGTCTCTTTCAGACTTCTGCCCCCTTCATCAATTTTGGATGAAACTGTCCAACGTGCTTGAAAGATACTTAGGGCGCCTAGAGTTATTTTAAGAAACAAGACTAGAAGTGCTCACATTTTTTGACTGTGATTTCCATTACAACTGTTCTTCATCACAACAGCATGGCTTATTTTGAAAAGAGGATACAGAGACCTAAAGAATTCAAAAGGAGTCATCAGTGTACTATAAATGGCAGTGGCGAAATTTGCCAGCTAATGGTAGCAATACATATGTGGAAGGGAGAAAGCACACGAAGTAATGTTCTACCTGAGGTACAAAAAATCAGCCTTGTGGTTTCCTATAAGCTTCTAAGGCTTTCTTTGAGAGCATCACTAAGAATTATGCATCCTCTGATAAAAAGGCCCTGGGACAAAAGACTGAAGAATACAGCTACTTCATAAAATTCTGACATTCGCTGACAATTTTCCCCTTTAATACAATCTTGCCACTGTCCTTTTCATTTATAGTGTGGGAGAGAGTCCTGTTACCTTTTTAGCCTCCAATCTTATTTCCAGGTTAAAGAGTACAGATTCTGCTTTAGTCAACTGACTGAGTTGGATGGAATTATGCCAGGAAGAGACATGAGTAAGGTTTAAAATGTGTAGACTTAAAAATGAAGAATTATGCTTATCAGTGTAAAACATCTAAACCCTCATGTAATTTGCAATGTACTTTAAAAGGCTAAGGCAGATGTGTCTTTGTATATTATTGAGTACCAAATGCTGACAGAAATTTACCTTCATCTGGTGGTCTCCTGCTTCTTTCTCTAGTTCCCCTCCTACATCATAATCCAGCCCACTGCAAGTGAGTTTAATGTTGTTGCCTCTCAAGATTTTATTCCATCACTTCGTTTTTAATCATAACAAATAAAACACTTTGAAGTTTCATTTTCATGAGACAAGACAAAGTGTGTCTCGTCAACTAAATTTACTCTCAAATGTTAAGTAATGTCCCATGTGCATATTTCACCTCAAAGCAAACTTGCGAAAAAACTATTTAAGGGATGGAAGGCTCTTTATAACATCATCAGAAGAGGGAAGAAAAATTACGGTTGCTCATGAGCTATTGAACTACTTACTGCAATGATTCCTGGCTGCAATTTCTGTTTCAAAGCATCTTAAGTGCTTTGATGAGTCCCTCTGGTGAGTCTGCTCTCCCTCGACCTCAGATGATCCTGTTACCCCCCCCCACATAACAGCCTGAATGCTTTAGCGCATGAAAT
>NW_009199700.1:0-2487 GCF_000690835.1 Fulmarus glacialis | reverse complement strand
AGCGGCTGTGTGGTGTTTAGCTGGCTGCCCGCCGGGTCAAACCACAACACATGAGTAGCGTGAACATCGAGGTATGTGATTTTGACCCTCTGGAGAGCCATCTAAAAGCCTGGTTCTCCTTTGAGACTGTATTGTTTTTCAAATAATTTATTCTGCTAATCTATTCTCCTGCCTTTGGACACTGTGCATACATGGCACATCAAGGGTTTGTGTAGAGCCTGACTATAAAGCTGTGCAGCTTCTCACGTTGGCTCGGGGATTTGGCTTGTGCATTTTAAAGCTCTTCTGTTGTTTCAGCATCTTTGCATATTGAATTATGTTAATTTCATTAAGTAAACATTAATTACTTGATGGTTTCATAGTGCTTTGAAGCTGTAAGGTATTCTGAAAGTGATCATTATTAATTGTAATATGCACTATTGTTATTTCATCTTTATTTTTTAAAAGGCAAAGAACTGGTTATCCTCTTCCTTAAAGGAGTCCACTTACACAGAGGCACAGGACCCCATTTTCCATCTGCTTCTTCAAGGTGTGCTCATAAGAACGTCATTTTCTGAGAGAGGGGACACAAAAAGCCCTGTTATTGTTACCTTCAGAACCCCAAATCCAGGACATTTCTCATTTTTGCCTTCCTCTAGCAATATCATCAAAATGGACATCCTAGCACTCAGGTCTTTCTGAAGAGTGGAGAAAATGTTCTTAACTACTTTCAGTGTAATTTCATGTGTTAAGTAGGATATAATCACTGAATATGCTGTGGGAGAGACTAAAGTTGCTAAGTGTCTTTCTCAATTGCATTTAAATATTAAAATTCACATGAAATTTTTTGGGTTGATTTGAATTTTTGAATTTCCATGGCAGATTGTTTTCTAAACCTTTTCTGTTATTAAAGAAGCTTAGTTAGCCTGCTGAGGTTGGCTTAAAACATTAATAATAATTGGCTGGCTGATATTTTTTAATGAGAAAAGTATTTCATGGAGAAATGGGAGTTCATCCAAATCAATAGAATTTGTGAGAAAATGTCTATTTTAATTAAATTTATTAGATTTCATGATCACAGCATACAGCAGGAGAAAGCTAGCCTCAAGATTTATTTGCTTTGTTTTATAACTAAACCAAATAAAACCAAAATTGTTTGCTATATGAATTAATGTATTGGGTGTCCATGGCAAGGTGTTAGCAGTTGGAGGGGCTGCAGGGCGGCCTCTGTGAGGAGGGGCCGGGGCTGCCCTGTGCCGGACACAGCTGGTTCCAGGCGGCTCCAATGGACCCACCGCAGGGCACGGCTGAGCCCCACAGCCAGGTGTCACCTTGGGGAAAACAACTTTAAGAAAGAGTAAAAAACACCGCACAGCATCTGTGTGAGACAGGAGTAAGAAAAATGTGAGAGAAACAGCCCTGCAGACAACAAGGTAAGTAAAGAAGGAGGGGGAGGCGGTGCTCCAGGCTCCGAAGCAGAGATTCCCCTGCAGCAGAGATTCCCCTGCAGCCCCCTGGGAAAGACCATGGTGAAGCAGATTGTCCCCCTGCAGCCCATGGAGGACCACGGTGTAGCAGATACCCACCTTGCAGCTGATGGAGGACCCCACGCTGGAGCAGGTGGATGTGCCTTGGAGGAAGCTGCAGCCAGTGGACAGCCCATGCTGAAGAGGGGAAAAGTGTGAGGAGGAAGGAGCAGCAGAGAGGAGCTGTTATAGACTGACCCCAAGCCCCATTCCCCATCCTCCCGCACTGCTCAGTGTGGGGAGGAGGTAGAGGAGTCAGGAATGAAGCAGCGAAGTGGAGCCTGGGAAAAAAGGAGGGTGGAGGGAAGGAGTTTTAGTTTTGTTTCTGTTTCTGACTATCCTACACTATTTTTAATTGGCAATAAAATTAATCTTCCCCAATTTGAGTCTATTTTGTCTGTGATGGTCATTGGTGAGTTATCTCCTTGTCTTCATCTTGACCCACGAGCTTTTTCATCTTATTTTCTCCCCTGTCCTGCTGAGGAGGGGAAGTGGGAGAGCGGCTGGCAGCTGGCCAAGGTCAACCCACCACAATGAAGCTTAACATTTTTGTGTAAAAGAATGTTTGGGGATTTGTATCATGAAATTTTCTGGAGAAATTTTCATGAGCGCTAATCAAACCTCAGTTTTCTTCTTTACTTAAAGAAAATCTTTTCTTTAAATGTTGTCATAGAAGGTAAAACCCAAATCAGACACTTTTTTTTCTGAATGTCTTTTCTTCAGTGTTCTCTAAACATCCTGTTATGCAATTACCCATGTGCCTGCACTTGAGGGGCTTAACTCTGGTTTCAGACCTCTGTTGACTCCTTCAAGTTAGAGGGCAGAAAATCACACCTCCAATCTTCTAATTTCAATTGTCTTTTTATATGCCATTTCAAGGGCTGAAAATTTTTAAAAAAATCTTTTCCCTTTGCTCTCTGTCTTCAGAGATAAAAGAGCAGCTATGCTTTTTCGGCCGAGGCCAATCGTATGAGGTTCAACA
>NW_009199699.1:597-1110 GCF_000690835.1 Fulmarus glacialis | reverse complement strand
GCGTTCAGCGGTCGCTGAACAGTTGCATTGTGCATTGCCTGCTTTGTATATTCTGTTATTGTTGTTGTTCTCGTTATTTTTACTGTTCTACTTTGTTTTATTTCAATCATTAAACTGTTTTTATCTCAAACCGGGAGTTTTCCTACTTGTGCCCTCCCAATTCTCTCCCCCATCCCACCGGTGGGGGGGAAGTGAGGGAGCGGCTGCGTGGGGTTTATTTCCTGGCTGAGGTGAAACCACGACATGCACCCATCATACCCTCCACCCAGCACCCCCATGCCCACCACTGATTCCCAGACATGCGCCCAACCCGGCACACCCACCGCTAACACAAAGCTCCTGGACATACCCAGCAGCTCCGGAGCCCAGCACGCAGCACCCAGGATCCCCAGCACCAGGACATGACAACAAGCCAGTCCCCGCAGTGCCCACCACCCAGCAACCCCACCACTCAGTAACTGAACATGCCCAGCACCAAGCACAACCAATGTGTAGCCAGGGGTGCTAGGTGTG
>NW_009199699.1:0-542 GCF_000690835.1 Fulmarus glacialis | reverse complement strand
GAAAGGTGAGAGCTGCCAACATCTTTCAGTCCTGCCTATTTGTGTATGGGAGACCGAAGTGGTGATTGACTGCTTTGCGGTTGGGCTGGGGCAAGGTTGCTGGTTGGGTGGTAGAGCAAGAGCAGATCCCCGGAAAGGGCTGCCACAAAGGGAAAAGCAAGAAACAGCTTTCAGTCCTTGTTCCTTCTGTGTTGGAGCGCCATCTGGTGGGAAGCCGGTTAGGGAATGGGCTCTGGTGACGGTAAGGCAAAGGTTGATGTTTAGGTGGGAGAACTGAGGGAGGGGGGTGGTGTTATCGGGACCAGGAAGGAGCTACTTCTCTGTTGGAGCCCCATGTGGTGGGTGGTGTTATCTAATGCAGAAGGGTCTCGTTATCTACGCAGAACCTCAACCTATCCCTTAACCTCATCAGACCCAAGGGCCAAAGTGGCCACCCGCAACATGGGGCTCCAGCCCATAGGTTGCCGACACCGGAGGCTTATATTGACTCTCACCGTCCCTTGGCAGCACGTCCTCAGATCCACCAACACCGGGGCTCTGTG
>NW_009199698.1:0-1137 GCF_000690835.1 Fulmarus glacialis | reverse complement strand
CCCTTTCCTCCACCTGGCTGGAGGCAAGGGCCCTCTAGTCCTGGTCATAGCATTTGCTACTCACTTCTGGTAAATACAAATTAAAAGTCCCTTTATTAAGTTCAGGAGTAAGATCAGCCCTTCTACTCTGTCTGGGGAACTGCTCACTGGAGACTGGAGCAGCAGTTTTTGCGGAAGAACCCCCTTTTGTGGGTTTTTTCCTGGCAACTCATGTACCCGTGCCTGTAGGGCTGAGGTAGATTTTCTATCCCACTTCCTCATGTCCTCTACATGGTCACGCAGGTAAAACCACAGGGTGGCCTTTGGTGTGTACCCTTGATATCCTCTCTCTTGAGCAGAAAAACACTGATTCTTAATAGATGAGATTCTGCTCCATACAGGTGGAGAGTCGGATCTATCCTCTTTGAACTGCTGGACCTCCCAGGACACTTTCTACACAGCAGAGACACAGGCCTGTAGGGAGGAAGAGAGACTTTCTTCATATTGCCAGAGTTGGCCAGCAAACTCATCCACTGTTTGTTCCTCTCTGTCTTTCCAGTTCATTACTACCAATGAGTTTGCATGGGGCGATGGTGCGCTCCATACAAACTTCTGCTCTTGAAAGGTCAGGTGCACTTGACTTCATCTGGATTTTTGAATAATTGCTTGTTGTCCATGTCATCATAAATCACTTCCAGCATGGCGAATTCCCTCAGGTACTGGATACCTCTCTCCATGGTGGTCCACTTGCCTGGGTGACATATAACATCTTCCTTGAAGGGATACCTTTACTTTCGGGCCTGACAGGAGTTGCCTCCAGAGGCTGAGGACTTGTGCCCCTTGTCCAATCGCTTTGTCAATGCCCCCTTCCCTAGCAAGGGATCCCAGCTGTCTGTCTTCCTCCCCCTCTAATTCCAGGCTACTGGCCCCGTTATCCCAGCATCGGAGCAGCCAGGTGACAATATGCTCGCCTGGACAACGGCTGGAATCTTTTTGCATATCTCGCAGCTCACCCAGGGATAGGGAGTGGGTGGTTACCATCTCATTTACGGGTTCTGCCTCCTCCTCCTCCTGTCCTCCTGATGGCCTTGGTTCATTTTCATCCCTTACTAACTGAGCTGATTTTCTGGTGTATTTCTTCTTGTGTATAGGGGTGAC
>NW_009199697.1:38588-49780 GCF_000690835.1 Fulmarus glacialis | reverse complement strand
CTAGATGACCTTTAAAGGTCCCCTCCAACACAAACCATTCTATGATTCTTACTTTAAAATTCTTCTCTGTGTCAGAACACTATCAGCCGGTGAGGGCAGGCAAGAATTCCATAAACCTCCCAGACTGTGCTTGTTGTTGCTAATTAATTTATAGACACCAAAGTATTACACCTCCCTCCCAGTAAAATGAAATATGTAAATATGGTACACTTAGATACTGCATTTATTGAGTGTCAGTGATACTTGCGTTACTACAGGAAACCCCTTGCAGGACTATGCTCTACTATTCTGAAAAGTATAGTTGATTTACTTTTCGGGTTTGCAATATAACAGAATATGTTTGGAGAACCAGTAGGAAAGTACATTTCCTGAAACTCACATCTGCCTGAGAAGGACCCTGCTGTGGGGCTGTTTAGATACCCATTTAACTCTTCGCATTATTCCATCTTTTGCTCACAGTATTGGAATGTGCCAAACAATATGCTTTTTGAAGGGAAACTAGGGAGTAATTTATCTTCTTTATGTGTGCTAAGCAGAGCAGGAGGGAGAGGCAAGCAGGGATTCACAGCAAGCCATGGAGCAGTGATTAGTAACAGCTGACAGGCTCAAACCAAGACTCTCTTTCTTTGGTTACCTCATTGTAATAACAGAGTACAAAGGACTGACTGTCTTCAAGCCAAGAATCAGAGACCCAGGAACACAGAAAATAGCAGCTCACAATTTTTTTGGTAACAAAACACTGCTGCTACCTGCACAGTGCAATTCTAAAAAGACATCCTTTTATGTCCAGACATTTGGACTAAGCTTTCCTGGAAGTGGGATTCTTCTGTTGGGCATAAAGCTGCTTATTTTCTGTATCAGGAGTGAAAAAATGAGCACATTTGCTTAAGAAAAAGCATAATGTAACATGATAAATTATTTCAGTTTAGTTAGGAAAAAAGTTAATTGTGGTAGCTGATAAGCCAAAGCACATTACTTAGTTTGAATCCTACAGGACATGTTGTTACAAGACTGAAATAAATATGCGAGCAGTTGTAAGACTTCTACCCTATTCCCCAAGGATGAAAATATTAATTTTCACTTATTCTGAACATATTGCCAAAAATATCTACTTTAAACATGAAACACACCGCATCCTGGCAAGATACCATTGATAAATACACCTTTGCCTTCTGGATAATGTTATGCACATTACTTAGTGCTCCATAAAAATCCACAATGCAATTTCTTAAAATACATGTGGAAGCTTTTAATCTGCTAAAATGCGGGTCTGAGTTTTGGCAGACTGTGCCTGGCGTCCTTCACAGGCATGTTTTTGTATGTGCAGCACTTATTAAACAACATTCCACAAATGAGCTGTTATCTGACCGGTTGTATACCATGTGATGAAGCTGTAAACTATTTACTATGCTAAATCACTCCAGATCTACTTTAGCTGCTACTGAAAAAATAATATGACATACTTGAGAATACAGATGTGAGAGTAGAGGTATCCGTAAAGGAACAGTAGCTAATAATGCAGGCTAATGTAAAAATGCATTTGCTTTTACATCTTTGGTATGTAACAGATGTCTGAAGAGACACTTCTGTTGAATTGCTAGAAAAATGAAGTGAACATAATTCTAGTCAGAGAGGCGCAAGATTTAAAGAACGGAAAATTAAGGTTGCCTGTCTAAAAAAAGATAGAGACATATCTCTATCTGTGTGCAAAATGATGTGGGATTTGGGGTATGGGATTGTACTGATCTGTAACTTGTCACAGCTCTATGCTGGAGGCATTACCTTCTCACTCCAAATGTGATCCAGTATTGTTGGACAGCCAGTTCTTGGCTTCTTCACTAAAACTTCCAATAATAGATTCTATTGCAGTGATAGTGTCTTTTATTTGGATGATTGTCCACTAGGATGTGACACTAGTTAAGTTAATTTTATAGAGTTCATGCAGCAGCCTTCATTTGGAAAGAAGATTTGCCCAGTTGGATGTGACTCAACTAAGATTTGAACTAATGGTAATGTGTTACTAATGCATCTGGTAACAAACTCGCCTTTGGATTTCTGCTTGGAATTGTAATTTTAACACAATTTTTAAAACCTCATATAAAATATGAGATCATATTTCTTTGCTGTGTTGGTTTTGACTGGGATAGAGTTAATTTTTTCCATAGTAGCTTATATGGGGCTATGTTTTGGATTTGTGCTGGAAACAGTGTTGATAACACAGGGATGTTTTCGTTACTGCTGAGCAGTGCTTACACAAAGTCAAGGCCTTTTCTGCTCCTCACCCCACCCCACCAGCGAGCAGGCTGGGGGTGCACAAGGAGTTGGGAGGGGACACGGCTGGGACAGCTGACCCCAACTGACCAAAGGGGTATTCCATACCATATGACATCATGCTTAGCATATAAAGCTGGGGGAAGAAGAAGGAAGGGGGGGATGTTTGGAGTGATGGTGTTTGTCTTCCGAAGTAACCGTTACGCGTGATGGAGCCCTGTTTTCCTGGGGATGGCTGAACACCTGCCTGCCCATGGGAAGGAGTGAATGAATTCCTTGTTCTGCTTTGCTTGTGTGGCTTTTGCTTTTGCTTTTGCTTTACTATTAAATTTTTTCTCAACCCACGAGTTTTCTCACTTTTGCTTTTCCAATTCTCTCCCCCATCCCACCAGTGGGGAGTAAGCGAGCAGCTGTGTGGGGCTTAGTTGCTGGCTGGGGTTAAACCACGACATTGCTAATTCAGCAATATTAAGGTAATTTGGAAAAGAATGGTGTGACATTGCTTTTAGATATGTTCAACAAGACTTGATTTTTTTGAGTAATCTAAAGTTACTGTAGTAACTGCCCACTCACTAAAGTGCGTAATTTTTGTTGTTGCAGTAGCTCCTATCTATCCTTGCACCAGGTTTACTAATAATCAGAATTGCTCTGTCTTTTTATTTTTTTTTGAAACCTTGTCAGTGACACAACACTGATTGGTGCATCTGTGTCCAACTTAAAAGTGATAAATTTTCATTTCGCTTTCAAGCTAGCAGTTCATTCATCTGCTGCTGTTTTATCCATTGATCTTCCAGAGAACTTATCTGAGCTGCTCATGGAGATGTTGCTTTCCTTTTTGTCTATGTTACACACACCCTGCTGGTGTTTACATGTTCTTGTAATCCTTCTAGTTTATTACATTCCTTCCCGTGTACCAGGCATTTTTTCAGTTTGTACTATTTTGCAACAGTGTGCATACCATGCTTCGATGGGCTGTTCTTGACTGATTCACACTTTTTTTATTGACTTTTCTCCTCTCACACCTCAAGTATAATTTTAATTTCTGCCATGTTGTAGTGTTATCTGCATTCACATGAAGCAGCATAAATCACTTTGAATGGAGCTCCATGCTGCTGTTGCTATCCTGCTCCCCATATTGATATAAAATTAGCTCAGTTATCTATCTACAACAGCGAAGTCAGCAATGTCAACGTAACATTTTCTCAATCTGGGGGAGTTTGTCCTGAAAGACATTACCCCCAATACTGTATTAACTTCGGTGCAGGACGTAGTATAGTGGGGCCTCAGTCCCTTTGATAGTTGAGGTACAAATAAGATGCACCACTACATAGTATTATCTGTCCGTGTCAAAAGGGGATGCATGGAACTGTTTCAGGTCTCTAAGTCATTATTTGCATTAGAAATTGCAGAACAGTAACTAATTTGACAATACAGGCACTTTTAGATTCTCATTTTTCAAAGAATCACATTAACTTGGGTTTGATAAGAAAAATTCTGCATATAAAGTTTAATATGGCATCAAAAATGCATCTTGTATTAATAAAGAATCTAGAAACAATCTGAGACTTCCTTTGTCAAGTGTAGCAAAGTCTATTTAAAGACTATGGGATCTGACACAGATATAATTTGAAAAAATTTGTATAGATATTTTTAAATTTATGAACTAGCAGCCTTTTAAAACATCACTTATAATCTGTAAGTTAATATCTTAATAATAAATAAAAACATCCTAATGCATATCATCATAATCATTTTTCCATTTTTTTCACGGGCCATAGGATTAAATCTTAATTTAATTACACCCTAAATCCTGCCCAAGAATTTAATGGCTAACAATCAAATAAAATTCAGCATAAAAATACTTCCTATTTGTGAATTTAAGGTCCTCTGGTAATATGCCGTATGACTACTAAGGAGTCTTTACTTTAGCTGCAATTAGTCTGTTACATTTTAAACTGTTGTTATAATTTGGGTTTTTTTTCACAATTCAGTAATGATGTTAAGGCTGTTCTGAGAACTCATTACGAAAGTGTGGAATTAGAGTTTCATGTGAACAGGCTTTTGTTTTCCTTCTTTTCTCTCCTTTGTTCCAGTGACCTCTTGAACTTTGGTTCACTGATTCAGTTACAGCCTTGCAACATCAAAGCTGTACATATTTTGCTCTGTCTTTCTCCACCTCACAGACTTGTAGGAGGCAATGGAAAGAAGTTAAGACTTCCTCTGGAATGCCTGACAGTAGCAATCAGTGCTTTTTAATAATATTATTCCATTCTTTTCCAGGATGTTACAGTGCTAAGTATGGCTGAAAAATAGGTTTTAGCTTCCACGATTCAAGTGGTGTACAGTTGCCATCTGGGCATCATCTGCTTGCAGGCAGGATTGAGGATATGAATTTCTACGAGAGGTCTGAGGTACTGAAGAAAATATCAGCTGATTTTAAACTAAACAGATGAAAGAGAAGAGAGTTTTTTTAGATCACTGTTGTTATTGGATTGTGATGTTCTGCAGAACAGAAAAGAAGCCTACTTACTTTTTAACAAACTGTTAAACATCCTATGCTGAATTTAAAAGCTTTATTTTCTCTATGGATGCAGTCCCTTTGCACAGCTTCATTAGCCTGGAGACAGATATTAGGCAGGCTTAGTAAGCTAATGTTCTCTAACTTTGTTTTCAGGGTTTGGGGAGTTAAGACATACTGCAATTGGAAATATTGGACAAAGCTGATTTTCAGTGCAAGAACGTATTCATTAATGAAATAGCCATTCATTAGGTGAACTCTTGACCAAAACCTATTTTTTCTCTAGCTCTGAAAAGAAACTATATTCACTGAAGAATCTCTGATATTATCTAAGTATTCAGATCGAAGTTAGAAGTGGGTGGTGAAATGTCAGAATAAAGTAAAAGTATTTAGCTTTGCATACGAGTAGAGAGAAAATAAGAGAGCTGTTTATGGAGGAATCAGCATCAGTACGTTAATTCTAGTGCAAATAGTGTACTTCTAGTACTACGCTGTGCTTTTCTTTTTCTGATCTACCACCTGTAAGGAGCTAGCGGTCTAGTTGTCTGAGGATGAAAAGGTGCAATTATCTGAAAAAACATTAATTCTGTTGAAGTATATAATTATTACAAACCGAAGCCTGATCCTGAAAACGTGCTTAACTGAGGCATCTAAATAAATGTTTGTGTTAATGTACTTAGTCCAAAAAAATCTTCACAATTTGTGATATGCTTGAAACCCTTCAAACTTTTCAGTGAAGTAGAGAAGATGAATATTGTTTAAAGATTAATACCAGCTCTGATAACTCTAACTACTCAGGAATTACAAGTCATGCTCACCAAATACTAGAATACCCTAAACCCCAACATTTTTTCAAATAAGCTCTTTGTTGTGTGACTCTTGAGTTTTCAGAATATAGTCAGAATTTTTGAGCTTTTCTTCGCAACCAGGGGCCCAGGAATTTAATTTGCTTTGGTACTTGACTTCCAGAGATGATGGGTCTTTAAGATCTGAAAGCTTCTGTTGGCATGAGAGTTGAGCACTCAACTGTTTTCTTTATTTGCATGTTTTTTACTCAGTATTAGATCTGAACTGCTATTCAGTTGTGTGAAACTGTAAAGAATTTTATCTTTCCACTTCCCACATGATATGGCCCCGTAAATAATGAGACCTTTTTTTACACAAGTCTTTCTGTATCCTAGTAGTTTTTAATTCTCTTTGTAGATCAGCATTGGTATATCTGGTTTTGATAGACTCTGCAGAGAAAAAGGTCTTTTCAAGGTACTATCAATAGAAGGAATACATGGAATTTTTGTATCTGGTGAGCCGATGAACCAAAACTTAAGAGCTTGCCATCTCACGTGCTTTTCTTGACATTTTGCTAGATATAACTGTCTTCACAATAGCAGGAACTGAAAGTTTGTGGTGTACTAAACTACCCTGTTTTTATAAGTGTTCAAACCTCTGAGGAATCTGTGTTTGTACTGATTGCACATGTCCCTCTTTCAGATGGAAATGCCATGCTTTACAATGATGAACTCTTGGCCGAGATCAGAAATGCTAAATATACAAACTTTGTTGACCTGAGAAACACTGAGACAGGCGACTCAAGAAAGGCCAACCTCGAGAACAAGTAGGAGCCTGTAGGAATTTCTTTTTCCGCATTTCTGGAATTCAGATGGCACTTGCTACCTTCCACAGACACATAGATGGGATTTTTGGTAAATTGAATTAACTTTGCTATGGTATGTATCAGTGACATTGTTCAGTCAAACCTGGGAAGATCAAGTCCTAGAGAGAATCAAAGGAAAAAGGCCTTGTGTATATAGGGAAAAGTGTCATCAGGGTGGCCCAAGTGAAATGTCTGAGGCAGTGCATAGAAGTGGCAGAGTATGCCCAGATCTAGCCAAAACTGATGCTTTCTGAATAAGCCATCACCACAAAACCCAGTCACTTCTGGGACTGGTGGTACGTTACAAGAGTTTTGCATCAAACTGCAGCAGTATAACAGCACCCTGGACTCACTTGCGTGAAGAAAACCAGATCAGACTGTGTGAGCCTGAAAAAGTTCATATCGAGAGACTTTCCACCCAATTAGAAAAGTCTGGCAATTCTGTAAGTAGATTCTAGGTTTCAGCAAACATTTTGCTGTGTTCACGGCTGCCTCAGACACTCATCTGGAGACAACATTGCAACAAAGAAATAAGGAAAAGATATTTTACCCTGTACCAGCCACGTCTCTGCAAAACATTACCAACTATGAAAAGGAACTATGACACAACTGGAAAGCAATTCTTAGCAACCAGGCAAGCTCTTAAATATTTGCAGTGATATCTTTGGAGACACCCTTCATGCCATATACAACAGCATTGTTTATATTTTGTTGCAGTCATTTCTCAAGGTCTGAACTGGAGGATATAGAATATATTCAGAAACAGCCTGGAAGAGAAAGTGAAGAAAAAATATGCACTAACAGGAGTGTCTGGATGAAAGGAGTTGTAGCTGATGCAGGATCTGCTTTGTGACTCTGTAACATGCAGCTCAAATCCCTGATGTTGCTGATCCTGGGCTATATCTGTAGTCTCAACAAATCGTTAGAGATTTCCATCCTGATTGTCTCTGTTTTCTCCTTCTTATCCTCCATCACCAGTGAGCGCTGCGTCATGCAGCTGGATACCAGGATGAACAATTAGCTAGGCAGCCTTCCTCCTCTTCCAGACAATCCAATATCTTACTGGAACCCAGACCCAAGGCTTGAGTCCTGTAGCTCTTGTGGTGCACAGTGACTTTCCTTGTTCTCCATTGCTCAGAACTCAGGTGGGGCACCCAGCAGTGCTATCAAGGGACAAGTATTCAGTATTTCTGTCTCCAGTAATGATGATGATGATGATGGATCTACCTTCCGGAAGTTTATAATCCAATTACATGGCTGAAGGACAGCATGTAGCAGATCCAGCAATTAATTTTGAGAATTAAATGGAAATAATATATATAATAGATCAACAACTGCCCATTATCAAAACATGGGAAAAAAACCAAGGGTGAAAACAAGGGTAGAGGACCTAATGATAGCATTTACAGTCTCCTGTTTCTGAAAGATGACAACCTTCTGCGTGTGATTTGGTCTACAGTTGGTCCTTCTGCAATGATCTGTGTAGCTGATGCATTGATTCAGAAGTACTTTGTGTCTGTCAGATTTTACAGCATTGATGAAAGGATGGTATGTGTTACTTCTGCTGGTGTGCAAGTACTCCCAGTAATGTCTCTGGTGTCCCCAAAATGCAGCCTCAGGAACTTTCTCGATTAGATTCTTCTGGTCTTCATGAGCAGTTATAGCAAAGACAAACCGACAAGGAAGCAAATACGATGGAGCTGCGCTACATTCACATGTAGGAAATGGGGATGCAGATCACGGCGTTCAGACTAGCGGTAAAGAGGTGAAAGAAGTAGGAAAGTGAAAGTTGTTAAAGCCTGAACAAAGCCTCTGTGCACCTAACTATCTCTGAGTGTAACTCTTCTCTTCACAAGTTTTCAGGCTGTTTTTTGTCATACTTTGATATGGCCCTTACACTGTTATTATTTGTCAACTTCCCAAGAGTGGCATAATTAAGAGCTGCTGACATTGTCGTGCATAGTTTTTTTCCTTCTTTTTTGACATATGGTTTGTCTTATCTCTTTTATTTTTAAGACTAATTTCATGTCAATGGAGTGAATTTACATTTGTGGAAGGTGAGATGATTCTCAAATCCTGGAAGAGTTTTTCCTTGGTTTTGAACTGGCTCTCAAAAGAGCTATGTGTGTCAAAAAGCTGAAACTGTTGACAGTAGTCATTGCCTTAGAGCCATTGGTAGGTGAAGACTTAACAGGTGAAAACAGAGAGACCCCTTCAATCTGATATGAAGTTCTATGGAGTGCAACAATAACATAAACCTATGGGAAATTTGTTAGTCCAATGGTCAGCGAACCCACTTGTTTGTCTTCAGCTCTACCTGACAGCAGATTCTTATTGAAAACTATGAGAAACAGAAGAAGACAGTGTTCACTGCCCTTGCTTGCCCTCCCTGCATCTAGCCACCAGTGGGGACTAGGGCCTTCCTAAATTGCTAGTTCCCTAAATTTAATAGTCAGTGATGGCTGTATCTGTGAACTCTCTAGTTTCATTTTGAAACTATTAACTTCTGGCTTCTGGCACTGTACAAAACAATTTAATTGTGTGCTCTGTGAGAAAGTACTTTCTTTTTGTTATTATAAATGCGCTTCCTAGTTATTTCATTGGACACCCAATATTTCCTTTATTATGAAAAACAATTATGAGATATAATAATAAATTGTTACTCCATCTAAGCCTCAGCAAATGATTTGTAATTTCTGTTGACTTTTATGGCAATCTTCCACGGTTGTATCTTTCTCAAGCCAAGAAGTTGTAGTCTGTTTAATCCCACTAGAACTCCATTCCACTAATAAGCCCTGTCACCTTCTCCGAACTGTTCACGGTGAGTCTGAGAACTCTTGCTGACTGAGGGCTTGTGATTAGGTGTAGTATAGATGTAGCATGTTCCCCTTTCCCAGGTGTATTACTTTGCACATGGCACCATTCTAGTTCATCTGTCATGTTATCACAGTCATTAATCACTGAAAACATTGTTCTTTACAGTCTCAGTCTTCAACATCCTGAATAAAGTGCTTGCTTTCAGTGTCCTAATTCCCAAAATGCTGAGGAGACTCGGTTTTGCATTTTGGACATTTTGCTGTACAAAATACAAGCCCAAGTCTTTTCCATTTAAAATCTAATGTAGCTAATTTTACATTTCATAATATTTTTGAGTTTTTTAATTTTCAGGTGTGCTATTTTTCTATAACCAATTCATTTTTTTTAAATTAAACTCAAAAAATTGTTTTGAGTTGTTCCTAAGATATTTTTAGTCCTTCTGCCTTTGATTGAAATAGAAATGTTAATAAAGAGATAGTGTGGATTTACAATGGTCCATCAGTGCTCAGGCAAGATGCTTTAACTCTTATGTGTTCTTCCAAATACTTTTTGCTTTTTGTTTTGCCAGTGACTTGCCTGCCAGCAAGCAAAGTCTTGATGTTATGCATTTGAACTAAGATAAAAAATCAAAACTAAGTCTTTGTGGATGGGAGGTTGTTAGCTGTTATCAAATCAGTTGGAATCCCATGCAGAATGCAAACTGAATAAAAGTGTGTAAAAACCTGTTATTCAATACTTTGTGAAACAACAAAAAGTAGTGGTCCACTAAGAAGAGCTATATTTTGCAATGAAAGTTAAAACAGCCTTTAATTAAGGGCTTCTAGCAAACTTGAATTATTTTAGAGGGGTTTTTTAGTTTTGCTGTCTTTAATTATTGCAGCCTTTGTTCTTGCACACCCTTGCTGTTTGTGCATTATTGCTTGCAGAGACTAAGACTTCAAAAACTACACTGCTGCATACTTTCTGCTTTTAGGTGCTGTATATCATGCTTAGGTTTTCTTTTTTAAGGCATAATCAAGTTTTATTTTATACAAAGTGTCATTATGTGCAGGACTTTATTCTCTGCTCTTACTGCTTTTTAATTTTTAGTGGGATCTGTGTTCACTTAGATTTGTTCTCTCAGGCTCTTGTGAAGATAGATTGCTGTGTATTTCCTATTGCAAAATTGTTTCAGAAATGGTTCAGAAGTGAGTTATATTTTCATTTTATGATCCTTTCTGTAGCTCCTTGATTTTAGTATTTGCACAGATTAAGATATATAGCACTTTCTGAGTAAGAGGTTCCACCCAAACTTTGTATTTATTTTACAGATATGTATGACATTTCGTTATGATTTTCTAACATCCATGCCTTGCACAACGCTTTCTGACTTCCACTGGGTATAGTTTGTTTCCTCCTGGAGCACTTTCTGTGCAAAAACTTGTTCAGGAAAAATATGCAGGAAATCATAGTCAAATAGATAGCCAACACACATTGAATCTGCACATAGTTGTTTTTGTGTTTCAACTTGAAAATTGATGTTTCTAGGTGCTGAATAGTTTCCAATCTACCTTCTTTTCTTAGTGATCTTCCAAAATGTAGCTGCGTGCTCCTTAAACTGATTTTTTTAACTTTTAAAAGCTTTTGTCCAAAATACTTTAGAAATACATTACATAATTATTAAACTTATCCTGCCCACGTTCCCTTAAAGTCTGTGGAGGGGAACAGTATAAGAAGGTTCAAATTTTTTCGTCTTTGAGTGCCTGTCTAAATAATGATTATGCCAGGCTTGATAGACATTTGTTTTATACAGTAATACAGGTACTGAAGAGCAGGTGTTCAAAGCAATTATGTGTATAAAGTTCCATGTTTGTTTATTTTTAGCTGCTGTTGGCCCAAATCTACCATACAGATGCTAGCTTGAGATGAAATTGTTACAGAACGTGGATCAACACG
>NW_009199697.1:13005-38578 GCF_000690835.1 Fulmarus glacialis | reverse complement strand
TTCCCTACAGGAAATCCATTTACAAGATGACTGGATCTTTACAAACTAGTAACTTGCATGCCCACATTTTTAGCCAGTCTTGGTTTTGGAGACATACAAATCAAAACATGAGTTTTTCTTTATTTACGGAAAAAAGTATTTGGATGTTCAAATTAAATAGCACTGTCGTCCAGTTATGCAAATAGCATATGTAAATACCTATATGAATGCATAAACTGATGTGTGCATGGAATGTACAAGTGCAGAAAATTAAAGCTGCCATGCAATTCAGCTTTTACCATGTTGACATGCTTATACAGTATTGGGTGGGGGCTAAAGAGGGAAGAGTTGCCTGAAGAAGAAGGTAAGTTACTTTTAAAATAACATTTTATATATTAAAATAAAGGCATAAGTGAAAAAATAACATACTCCTAGGATGTTCATGGATCGGTTACTCATAGCAGGCTTCCTACAGTAGGAGATATCTACAGGGTTCCCCTGTATATACGAATATACAGACAACTCAAATACACTGGCAATCCAAAAGGTGCTTTACTCATAGAGAATCTGCCAGTTCTCTTCTTTTGCCTAAAACCAGAGTCAACTGAGATCAGTATAAAACATTTCACTGATTTGATGGGTTTTGATTACTTTCACTTCTAAAATAATTTCTTTAGGACATGCAAAAATCAGAGAATTTTTGGAAAATCAGAAAATTTCCAATTTTTAGAATTTGGAAAATGGATTCTTTGCTCTGGTGACAGCTAAATTGAGCAAACACTGCCTGATTGTTTCTCACTTCTCATGTATGAGCTATATGAACTGAATCAGGAATGCTATATTGCTTAAATTGAAACACAGAAGAGTAAGACTGACTTTTGTTAGTATTTTTGGCTTCCAGCTTTACTGTGAGTACCCAAGATGTTGCACAGGCACTGGTTATAGGTCTGTTCTGCCAGAATGAATAAAAGGGAATTACTGCTAGGTCCCTCCTTTTTCATCCCAGGAGAAGGATAACGCTGGCTTCACAGCATCTGTTCCCCTCTCTGGAATCCTGCTAAATGACAGACTTTCCATCTGTTGAAATTACCATAAACATTTGTGGCTGATATGAGACAGGACCTTGTAATAAGTAAGTGATAGCCTTTTTTCCACAATAGACTTGTCAGCGAGTAGACAGGAGAACACTGGAATGACACAGAGATTTCATGCAGTATGGCTCCTGCTTCCACAAACCTAGACACAGGATGGATTCCCAGCCTCTTTTTTGAAGAGGTGATGAGACCTTGCTATTGTGTGCTCTGATGTGAGGGGATGGGATGATCAAATTAAAAAATCTGGCCCTTTATGTTTACTGCTACTAGTTTAATACGTTAATAAAGGACATTACCATTGCCAAAAGGAAAAATGCTAATAATTCACTAGAGGATAGGTGTTTGATAAGATTTCATAGCATTTGCATCCAGTTACACTTGATGGGTCATTTACTGCCTCATTCCTAATATTGGAAAAGCAAATATAAAACTTAATTTCTTAAATTTAATTACATGAGACTGTATTATTTTATAGAATTATGTATTTACAGAAGACTGGGTACAGCTGCTATCTGGATGTGGGAGGCTGTGCCATTGTATCACAGTTCCCTGTCACACAACTTAGTTTAGGTCCATCATACCATATGCTAACTTCAGGAGAATTTAACTTCATGGCTAACACATTCCTGTTAAACTGTTGTATCTAGTAAAAAACATATGGTCTGTTTATGCATACCTGATTATTGCTGATATCATCATAGCTAGCTGCAAGCAGTCACTAGGTAACTTTGGGTGCAGAATTTCTACAGCAACTGTCTCAGTGATGGCCCCATATACCATTCTTGCTGTAATTATTTGCTTAAGTTTGTTTCCATCTCTACAGTGGTATAACTAAAATAGCTATATACTTTTTGTCTGCTGAGCTGTGACAACTTAATCTACATGTCTCCATTAAAATTTCCATCATATATAGCCATCTTCTTTTCTGCCTAGTAGCTACAAAAAAACTTCACCAGCACTACATCTCAAAGGAGAAAGAAAGCACAGATACAAAAGGGAAACATGATTTGTCTAAGGTTATACAACATGTCACAGCGTTAATTTTCCATGTTTTACATCCATAAGTTGCTTTGGGCAAAATTTGGCTTTTCAGCAGTTGAATCCGTTCATATCCAGATGCTGCGTTTTTCCTAACTTACGTAAGGGGGTGGCTTGGAGACTATTAAGTTCAGTTTTTTCTTGGAATATTATCCTTGTTTCATTACAGGTAATTTCAAGCAACTGCATCTGCAACTTGACTGTTAATTGTGATCTCTACTTGTGTTTTGGTTTACTACTTTGTGTGCCTTTGTTTTTATCTCAGTGAGGAGATAGACCATGTTCCTTACTCCTTGTTTTTAACATTGTCACCATTCATTGCACTCCTTTGATAGCTGAAATCAAAAGCATCATATGTACATCCGAGGTTAGTTAAGAGGCATCCACACATGGAAATTCCAGCCTTCTGCACTTTGTCAACACTTTCTGTAGTTTTTGTAGTGGTAAATACTATGAACATGTTGAAAGAGTCTGGGGAAAAAACCTTGTGGCTTTGAGTCTGCCCAAAGGAAAGTCACTTGTGTCTCCTGCAGTTGTCAATGTGTAGTCGGTTATTGAAAGGCTGCATCAGAGGCAGGGAAGTTTCTCTATCTTCCAGAATCCATGAAAGACAGTCAAGTCATTATTCAAATTAGAAAGGGGGAGACATACTACAAACTACATACTAAGATGTCTTTCTTCTTTGACGTAAACCTTCCATACTTAGTCTTCTAAACTGTTTTACAGTACAGCCTTCTTTTGTGTAAGAAGATTCAGTCTTTTTCTTTGTGTTGGTACAGGATCTTGCACACAAAATCCCGGTCTGTGATTAAGATTAATTTGTACCATATTAGCGTTACTCCCATTAACAGTTTGGACAAGCATTGCCATCTAACGCAGAGTGCATCGTACTGGTATTCATGATCGGGATGTTTGCTTGATTCTATTATTGCTGACCTACTGTATAATCTTTGGCAAGCCAGCGAACTGCGGTGTTTCACCGTTTCTACATTCACTTTCTCTTTCCGCAGCTTGATTTAAGTTAGTAAATAAACTATTTTCTTTCTGTTTCTGCAATGATGTACAGCAAAAATTATTCTCAGATCCTTTTATGCTTTGCTATACTTTACCAGACAAAGATATTTGAAAGAAATGCACAGAATTTAATCCTAGTTTACTTGCATTTAAAAGTAGTTGTCCCTGTGCAACTAAATTCCAAGCTTCCAAAATTTTGAGGAAGGAGAAGCAGCCTGTCTATTAAACTGAGCACAGAATTGTGCAAAATATTTGCAAATAACCCTTATAAAATTTCTCTGGCTTTAAGATTTGTCACAAAAGTTATGCTCCAACTATGCTTTTTATAAAGACTGGTCATGCATCATTTTTGTGAATGTGATTTCAGGAAATTTATAGTTTGGTTAAGAAAAGGTGCCTCGTTATGATGCCCTTATATTCAGTGAACAACTGAAACATGCAGATAAAACTTGTGGGCCAGCTTTAAGGGCTGGAATTTCAACTTCATTATGATCTTGTTATAACAGCTCAAAAAATGTTAATGCATAGTGCTCTTAATGCTGGTGCAAATCTTGCAGTCTTTGCCTATTTCATGACGAGTTGAATTGTTATCATATGTATATATATTTATTTTATATACCTTTTAGAGACAATGCATATTTTAAAATAATTATGTCAAGCAATTTGCTTATGTCAAATGCTTCAAGTTATAATGAAATAAGGTATACAATATTTCGGACTCCTATAACTGCAGCAAATTCAAAACAGAAATGGAGAAAAATTGTCAGCCGTGTGTTTGTGTAAGAATTCAGGCCAGATTTGGCCATAAAATAATCCAAATGGGAATTTCATCTTTTTTTTTTTTGGTTATTTATGCTACCTCCCATATACTGTGCTTTAATTTTGCCTTTGACTTTGTAAGAGATACTGATTGGGAATGCTGACTTAGGAGTTCTCCCATATGAAAGACTGTAGAGAATAAAGACCAGCGTAGAGTGTGCAGCTGGATTTGTGTCTAAACCACAAAAGATGAAGAATAGAGATATTTGTATAATCATATTTTCCTATAAACAATAAAAGATGGTGAAAGGTATGCAGATAACCTCTATTTTCTCCCAAGCAGATGTTAGTACATGCCTGGTAACATACACATCAGAAGATAGAATCTCATGGAGAAACCTGCATACCTGCTTGAGCCACATGCTCATAATGGTAAGTCATAAGGCAAACATGAGTAAAAACCTCTGAATGTGATTCTACATTGTTTCTTTCATGAAAGTACCAAAACAAGCTATAGAGAAATGTGAACTGGGTTGACTTCACCTCCTATAGTTTATTTTCCAAAGAGCCTGTGAATAACCATTAGAACTGTGTACCTGTATAGCAGAAGTCTTCAGTTTCTCAATTTATCTTTCAATTACATAACAGCCCATAGCTTCTATAATTATTACTTTGTTTTTATTGTTCTAATTTCTTTGACATTCACAAAATTTGTGAAGGAATGTAATCATCCCCAGTCTATTTCCAATACCTCAGAGACAGTATGTTCTGATATTGTCATAACGAGTTATATTGAGCACACTTACATAAAGACAAGTGGAAACCCAGAACATCTTATCTGGGAGATACTGTCATGCCTGCAAACAGCAAAAATACTTATTCAGATCATTTACAATCGGAAGAAGCAATTATATTATCAGCATGCAAGACCCTGGAGGAATCTTTCTGAGATTAGTTAAGAGGCATCCGCTTTGCTTTGCCAAACAAAATACAGGAAATAAGAGATTCCCTCATGGATGCCAAGACTGGTCTTAAGACTGACTTGAGAAGGATAAGACTTTTATCCAATGAATATCCTATAATGTGTAAAAAAAAGAAACCAATAACGTCTATAAAATTGCACAGTAGTACACCTGTAAAGGTTATGGTTCATTATTATTTAGATATTCAATACTATCTGTATATTTAATTGAGTATGAGAGTTCTGCAGCAAATACGAAAAAGCGTATTTTTAAAAAAAAACAATTTGTATGCTAAATGAGGTATTGTTCAGTGTAGAAAACACTTTTTCCACAGTTTTTAGCAATAAACTGGGAAATGTCTTTTAATCCCATGAAAAAAGACATAGTCTTGTTGTATTTAATGATTTTTTAAATCTGTCATTTGTGAATTGCCTCTGGTTGTTCCCTGCCTGACTAAAGAAGTTTAAAATGTTGTTATTCACCTTGAAAATTACTGTCTCTACTTCAAAGGGAAACTCTAAGAATAATCCACTTAATATTGCAAGGCACTTGTATGATAATAGGACAAATTTTAGACAAAATTGCTCTTTGCCAAAAGCCTTTATATAATAAAGGAAATTATTGTTATGAAAAAAGGGCATAAAAAAGGATGAAGGGCCCCAAAGAATTTAAAAGAAAAAAAAAGCTATCAAAAAGAAGAGTATTGTTTGAATCCAGAGATGGAAGATTCTTTTCAGAATAGAATTAGTTGGAAACTCATTGTTCTGGTATTTCACAAAATCTCTACTAAGACCTGGAGATACAGCAATGAGCTTGTTCTATCACAAGGCCAGCTCCTTGTGACTCACTGAGGTGCATTTGCTGATCTTTACCTGAACAAAGTGTTTCTACTTAGAATTTTGAAAATGAATTCAAATGCTTGTATAGGATGATCTACCTAATTTCCTGTTTTACCTTTTACCTGAGAGCTCTCTCAGGGAACCAGTATTGATGCAGAGTTACAAGGAACTGAGCAGGTAATTTCTCCTGCAATAACTCATCCTACAAAGTGGAGCAGCAGTGCCAGTCTCAGCTGACACTGAGCAAGGGTAAATGTCTCTCCTTTTCTACTTTTAATGGTTCTTCTAGCAGTGTCCAGCCAACCTGGGGAGTTCTGCAGGTGGAAGGGACAAGAAGACAGCAAGGAGATATGACATGTAACAGAATTATACGCTGGTTGGGAATAAAACCTCACGTTGTTTCCCTTACAAGATTTATAAATTTCTCTCTAGTTTCAGTGTGCATCAAGCATTCAGTATCCATATAATATGTGTGTATCAAAACAAGCTTTACTTTCTCCTTGAAATATGTGAGGGCAAATGGTTTTGTAAGTGAATACCCTAGTTTTCTGCTGTGGTATTAACAGCTTATATATATACATACTATCTTTGATATATGTGAATTTGGGGTCTATGCTCATTTGCTTTTCTAAGAGGAGATCTTAAGATTAAAATATTTGAAAATCAATGAAATAGAGAACAGCTTATCGTATCTGGATCCTCTGACAATTAAGGTAGTGTGTCAGGTGTTTAGATCCTAGGACTGCACAGTGCGTGGTTTTGATTAAGCTCTCGAAGCTGTACCACTGTTTTGCTGATAGACCAAAGTTCATGCTTTCTTTTCTTCAGATCATTAATAGGGTAAATACATCACAGGTACATCCTGAACATTCATAAAAAATCTCTTCCATGAAACTTAGGTGGAATGACAAGGCATACATCATCACAAGAAATTAATTATTATATCTCTAGCTTCAGGAACAACTGAGTAAAGAGAGCTTGAAGCTTAATGGAGTTGCTGACCGGAACACAAGAAACCAGAACTGACGGAATGAAGTTTCTTCCAAACTATCCAATCTCTCCCATCTATCACCTATTTTTTCTAATCTGTTGCTAAAAGATTAGGAGGTAGACAGATGTTTTACAGATCTGGGTTTACGGGCATGGATTATTGCCCATGATCAACAGTTTAAACTTTCTTGGGTCTTGGAACTGTTTTTCTGAGATACATTATCTTTGATAACACTAGGACATCGTGGGGGAAATATCTGTTCAGAAAGTAAGAGAAGAAAGTGGAGTACAGAGCCAGCTTCATAGCAGCTACATATAGTAACTTGTAGAGTTAGGTTGTCTTGGAATTGGGAAAAGCACCATTTAGTTTCTTTGTATATTAATTCAAGCCCTTTGTTACATTGTATCTAAAACAGCAATAGCAAAGGTATCACTGTCCGCAGGTTATAACACTTCTAGGACACGGAATATTCATTTTTTAATGATTTGGTGTGTTCATCGTTATCAAATTATTTAAAAGAACAAAAAAAGTGTTTCTTTTTTTACCTGTGACTAAACTGGATACAATTAGTGGCAGGACCAGCATTTGCAGCATTCTCATGAGTAGTTCTCCTGGAAATGAGAAGTACTTGACTTCCCGATAGCTCATCTTATATGATCGGAGAGAAAATCCAAGGATTACACCTGAAGAGAGGGAAAAGATATTATGACTTACTCTTCTAAAGCAGTAGTAACATCTGAACGTGAATATCTGTATGGTATTTACTTGACGTATCTGGTTGTAACATGCAGTTTTTATTATGCCTCAGATTGCACTCCTGATTTGCTCTCTCAAATATCAACTACTATTATGAGTAGTCCTACTGAAGCCATTAAATTATTTTTCACTCTAACCAATTCAGAAGGGTATTTGTGCTGCTATTTTTTTAAAATCTGGATTAATGTAAAAGGTACACCTTGAGTGTTAATAAAAAGGAAACAGCCCCTGCCACTGCAGCCAAGTGCTTTGACCTGCAGGATTTTGAGTGTCATCATATACGCACTGCATATGCATACTAGCTACTAACCTTCAGAAGTCTTGTCCATGCCTGTTTTCCCTGTGGGGCTTGATCCTGTAGGTGTGCTTCAGATTGGATGAGATAACCAGGATGGACGTATTTGAGAATCCCCTTGAGGTTAGGTCTTTACACAGCAAAACAGCGTCAGGCCTTCACACAGGCCTGCCTTCAGAAACACAGGCACTTGCAACGAAGCAGCTGATCGGGGTTGGAAGGTCTTACAGGATGATTAATAAGCGGTGGGTTTCAGTGCCTGAGGGAGTGGAGTAAGGGAGTGCCTGGATCCATTTATCTTGCCGGGAACAGATAAATGGTGCTTGAGATATGTTTACAAACGGAAGCCATAGACGGGCTGACATGTGGCAACCTAAACTTCTCAGCTAGAACTTCGTAGATTTTGTCCTGAACTTTGCACCAACTGCTTTATTTGGTTATTTGGTTAATTATTTGTTTAATTGACACAACTAGTTACACTTTGTACTGAATGTTAAATGGTTTGGTGCCTATCTGATGTAGGTTTTCTATATCCAGCCAGGATCTGGAACACTCCTTAACCATACATATGGTGAAACTCAACTATCCCTCCTTCCCATTCCTGACTCCATGTTCTTCCCCACTGTCTAGTGCTGGCATTTGTGCTACTTGTGGCTGTTGGATCAGGGAATTGATCCTGCTGCTAAAATAATTTATTTTACTGCATTAATTTTCAGCCAAGTCAATTCCTTGAGGTAATTTGTTTGCATGGCTGCACAAGGCTTGGTACCTTCACAAGGGAATAGGTAGAAATGTGCCTTGGAGAAGAGTGGGACCCCCTTTTTGGTAGATAGGCAGACTTAGGTTTCCTAAAACTTTTAATGAAACTGCATCCTCAACGACATCAGACAGCAGAGCATTCAAGCTCACTTCCAGATCGTGTTAGAACTTGGGTATGTCCTGAAAATGCCATAACATTGAACAGTTCTGGAAATTGCTAGTTCCAATTCTTAATCCCTTTGTGGTTTTGGGGTTTTTAAATCAAATTTTAGATTGGTACATCCATACAGCAGATAATATCTTCATGCTAAAATAATGCTGTTATGCCTCCTACATTATCTTATTGCCATCTACTGATGTAAGGAAACAGCTGTAACTGTCATGTTAGTGACCGCTGTCTGTCTGGTCATGGGACTTCAGCAGATTGGTTAAGTTAGAGGAGTCCAGAAATGTCTTGTGTAGGTCAGAAAATCTCAGTGTTACAGGATGGGAGAAAAGTGATTAGAGCACAAGGAACCAAGCATGGAGGCCACACGGTGGAAGAGAATGGTGGGACTAGAAAGCATTTGTTTTAGGCATTTGTTCTATATTCATAGAACATTCTATGTTCTACTCAGGTAGTCAAAGTGCATTTTGCATAATTTTTTTTTTTAGGTAAAAGTAGACCATAAACTGCATAGAGGAAGGGCCTCTGAATTATTCTTGATTAAAAGACCTGCTTTAGAGTTTCCCTTCTTTTCAATAAGGTTTTAAATTCCACTGCAGTGTTACTGATTATTTTCTTTTTACATGGGAAACACATTTCTCAGATATAAAGAATCCATCTGGACCCTTTGTTTCTGCACTTAATGAGCACTACATTTTGACAACTGGATAACAAGCAAATAGAGCTAGACCAGTTTCTTACTTAGGCCACAGTCCTGCAATTAGTTCCACATGAATTAATCTCTGCACTAGTACAAAGCCTCACTGAAGTTAGTAAGGGTTTCTGAGGCTGCTATAAGAACTAGTCCTTATGCTATACTGTAAGGGCTTGATTATCTGGTCCACTACTGTCCGAACAGTACAAAGTGGCTTAAGAGTGAATCAGGGCCTGAGTAGATGGCTTTTTAAATGAATATTATTGATAGTGAGAGTAAGTTTCCGAAGCTCCATGTAAACCTATTGAGCCAAAAATTATTGGGTTTTTTTTGTCCTAAAGTGTTCTGTGCAGAATTACAGGGTCGCCCAGCACTGCAGTTTAGAAAAAGAATTTCTGCGATGTGGAAAAAATGTGCCTTGGTAGTGTATTCTGGTGAACTGAGTCAACACCCGATAGTTACTAATTCTTCATCCTTAATCTTAGCACGGCTGTTAATTTCTATGCCTAAGCCATAAGAACCTTTCTCTGACTCAGTTTCCTACTTGTAAAATACGTATAGCAGTAGTTGCTTCACAGATGTTTCTGAAAATTGTGTTCACATAGTGATCTTAGCAGTGCAAAAAGGAATTTAAGCAGGTGATTTCCTCAGTGTAGTCTGTGATAATGAAAGCAGAACAGCATGATTTTACCAGTGTCTCTTGATTTTAGAATATATGGAGATGAAACTTCATTTTCTGTTCTGAGTTTAAATACCTAGATACTGGGTATTACATCCTGACAAAGTTTTATTAACAGAAATTAGGAACTTGAAACACAAAAGTCAAACTTGGCAAGGTAGTTTTGACTTCTTTGAATTCACTTCTCAGAACCAACATTCACAGGTTTTACATAGTGAGATAATAGCATACAATGATGACTTAAAGATAGACACGATGACAAAGTATCAAAATAAAATCAGGAAATAAGACCTGGTGGGAGGTACTAAACCTCTGGAAGAAGTGCAGTACTTCAGCAACCATCCACATATGCATGTATGGTGAGAGTCGTGGTGCTTAGCACCCTCCATGATCAAGACTGAGGAGATTAAATACTAGAGCTGGCCTTTCTCAGTAAAAGTTTCAAGTTTCTGATTAATTCTGAAAATTGTAATGAAACAAAGCCTTGTGTGAAACAAGCTCCCACAACCTGTTGTGCAGGTTTCTGTCTACCCTTTGTAACAGAAAAGAACAACTAATCAACGCTATCAGAGCCTGACTTCTCAAACAGTAAATGGTGTACCATTTCTGCACTGCAGGGAAAAGTAGATTTCTCAACAGAATTTGTTAGGCTTTTTCTGGACAAGAATCAGTAGCGCTTATTTAAGTTAAGGAGCTGAATTCTATATGTGTGTATGGTTGTATAACAGAACCATATTGCTGAATAATTTATATAGTTCATAACGAAGAAGCAAATCATATTGGAGTTATAAAAAGATTTTTGACGTGTTCTTGTTAATGATATAGTCAAATTTATGGAAAACTTGATTTGCAGATAATCCTGACGATAACCAGAACAATCCTTGAATGAAACCTTTTTATTACATTTTTATACTAATGTAGATATTCAAAATAAAATTCAATCTGTATGAATGCAGTGAAGAGAGGATTTAAAACTTGAAAGGAGCAGAAGGTGAAAATAATTCTGACCGTGATGGGAATGGGATGGAAATGGCAAAAATGGGAGATATAATTTGGGATTGCTTATTCCTAAGATAGGAAGACATTGATTCACTTCTAGGTTTCAGTACCAGAAAGAAAACAATAAAGTCTTCATGGCAGGCTTTGAAAACGATGGGTATACCTGGAATTGCTAAGAAAGATACAGACTCTATATAAAATTTCTTAAATGGATTAACATCAAAGTGGGATGAAGTGAGCATTAAAATCAAGGTCTGAAACAGCAAGACAAAAATTAATACTTTTTAGGAATAGATTTGTTATGGAGATGGTTTTTCTTTTTCGTTTGGTTGTTTTTTACAAAAAAAAAAATTATTGTAGTGATCTACCTAAGTATCACCAACTTATATATGATTTCCTAAATTGAATTTGAAAATTAACTTTAAAATCCTCCATGGATAAAATTAAATTCTTAATTGTATTACAAAATGCCTTGGTCTCACAATGGTAGAGAGCTGTTTCACATGATTCTTTGTGTTGCATAGATGAAATAGGTTGCACACCTACACATGGGTTTAAAACACCACATCAGTAAAAAAAAAAAGAAACAATAACTCTTAGAAAATGAGAGATGGGGCTTTACTCAGTTCTAAATGCTCTTTCAAGAACTTTGGGTAAGCTTGAGTCTATCCTCCTCCTTGGCCTATTTAGAAGAATTAGATATAAAAATTCAATAAAGAGAGAGGATTGGTTTTTTCACTACTTCAAATAATTCATAATTTTAAGAGAATAAGGAAGTTCCAAATTGGCATGATGTTTTTACGTGAACAATAGCAGCAGTTTTGTTAAATAAGTGAAGCCTCAATTTTTAAAATGAATCCTTACGAGCTTCTGGTCTCTATCTTATTTCAGAAACACACAGGAATTAAGACTGTTGTTTGGAGTTAATATTTTTTTAAATATCCATGCTCTTTACTGTATTTTCATGCAGAAAGTAGAAAATCTAGCAGTATTACTTTTTAATTGATCAAAAATCACTCAAGCATATTTCAAGAGGAAATTACTAGGCGGTATATTCATGGCAGGGCAAGAGCTGCCTTTTCCATATTAGTGCTTGCCTGTTCAAACAGAACACACCAGTAAGAGTTACATACACTTCTGCTTTTTACCAGTAAATCTCAAAACAGTGTTAAATGAGGTCCGTATCAATATCCTTTTCTTTATTAGATTAGGTACAGACTTACGTTTTCTTTTCCAGCAGGAAAAAGAAAGCTTCATAATAACTGGAAAAGAATACCTTAAACTAGGTAGAACAGTGCACTAAAGTAACAGCTGTTAATAGTGCTTTTCCAGAAAACCTTGCAACCAGCAAGCAAATAACGTTTTGTTCTATAACAGAAATTGAGCTAGAGCCAGGAAGAGAATAAGGCTCCTACCAGTTTAGTGGGACATTGTATATTTTTGTTAGCTGCACAGCCTTTTCATTCTTATGTTCCTGTAGAGCTCTGGAATGTATGTTTTTGTTCTTTGGGTCATTTGTTTCTGCTTAATTTACCATTTTGTTCTGACACCTTTTCTTCTAACAACCAGTTTCAGATAAGGGCGCAACTGTATTTACTTGAGACAAACAGGTAAATAACTTCTCTAGTGATAAGAAATACTTCAAGTTGCTGACAAAATCACAATCATTCTTCATCTCTTTCTTTGCTTGCCACAAGAACCACAGACTTACAAATTCACTTGCATGCTTTTGATTCTCATGGTTTTTTTCCATAATTTTATATTGAACCTTCCCCCCCAACCTCACCCCCTTTGTAATCACCCACTACTTCCTTACTTTTTGGTTTTCCTTATGTAGGTAGGGAGGTATGTTCCCTTTGAAACCATTTTATTGAACCGAAATACTAGGTACCTAACTGAAATATCCAATACCTAAATACTGCAGCAGAATTTTTTTTGTGATTGTTTTGTTACTTTTACTAATTTTATCTTAAAGATTATCTCTTATTATGCTAGTTATTGTTTAGTAGCTAACTAGTTACTTTTTTTACTCAATTCATTTAATTTAGGACTGCAGCAGTTACTGCTCTTACGCATTTGAGAACTACTGCTTGTATTATACAGTCATTAGTGCTGCCTTATTACATCTCTTTGACCTTTTTTATCCTAAAGATTAAGATTATGACCATCTTTAAAGGTCCTTCACACAAAGTGTATTTGATGGGATAACCTAAACAGAGCTTTATGAGTCTTCATTCCAAAAAAGGAGAAATGCCCTTGGTTCAGGAGAGACAGTTACAGGCTCTTTTGTCCAAGTCCTGTGGTAGGCAAATAACTAAGGTAAGGAAGGGAACATATGGCGTCAAACTGAGGGGATTAATGCTATGGAGAGCACCAAATTGCTACAGGCAGGAAAAGACTGAAATTTAAGTGGATCTTTTTTATAGAATAGAATAGAACAGAACAGAACAGAGCAGAACAGAATATTTTCCACCAGAACAGAATATTTTCCACTGGAAGGGACCTACAACGATCACCTAGTCCAACTGCCTGACCACTTCAGGGCTGACCACAAGTTAAAGCATGTCATTAAGGGCATTGTCCAGGTGCCTCTTAAACACTGACAGGCTTGGGGCATCGACCACCTCTCTAGGAAGCCTGTTCCAGTGTTTGACCATCCTCTTGGTAAAGAAATGCTTCCTAATGTCCAGCCTAAACCTCCCCTGCGCAGCTTTGAACCATTCCCACGCATCCTATCATTGGATACCAGGGAGAAGCAGCTCCTTCTCCACATTATCAGGAAGCTGTAGGGAGCAATGAGGTCACCCCTCAGCCTCCTTTTCTCTGAATTAGACTAATATGAAGTCCTTACTTCAATGCACTTGTACTTGTCAGATACTGAGATGAGCTCATGTGGGGGCTAAACCAGGGAGCAACTATTTTTTACTGGGTTAGTTTTCTGCCAGATTAGTTCCCTGGGCAGATTTACTGCTGTGCTAGGTGATGGTGGTGCTGGTGTGATGGCAAGGGAGGAAAGCAAACATTTGGGGGTGGAAATATGCAGCCAGAGACAGAGGTAGGACTCGCTTAATCAATCACAGAAACATACCCTTAAGCAAACAGTTACTCTTCCTATGTCAATCCAGAATTTGAGCTAATAGGTAGCTTAAAATTCCTTTAATTCTCTTCTTCTGAGGCTGAATTTAGAGCAAATATTTTCCTCATGAACTTGCTTCTCTGTTTCAGACCTCAAGAAGACCAAGTATCAGTTGGCTTAATAAGCTAGCTGTTATTCCTCTCATCTGACAGAGACCCAGCAGAGAATCTCACATGAATAGGTGTATATATTTTTGTGTGATATGTTCCTTCTCTTCTAACTGGATGATGCCAGTGCACTAGAGAGCTTAAGGACCTGTGCTCCAAACAGCTCTTATAGGTGGCTATATTGAAGTGGAATATGGGTTAATTTGGACACAAATAGCTGCCTCTCCTTTGCTTGAGAGATATCACGAGGGGAGTCATGGGAGAAGTACTACAGAAGAGCTACATATCCTAGACATGATTGGGATCCAGAAGATCCCAATGATACGATACATATTGCGGTATGGGGCGGTTCTAGCAGCAAAGTGATACCTTACAACTTGTTGACTTAATTCTGTTGGGAAGAATGAACTACCTGGTTTATCTGTACATAAAACACATATCTACTTTAGTAAGGATGCACTATATGTATTGTGCACAAATGGACTACCCGTGGTAGTTCTGGATGGCACATACTGATTCGTGGCAGGCCTGATACTTTCTGGGAGGGTTGAAGTCATTGCCCACATGCTACAGAGTCTACTGTGCATGCACACATGGACCCTGGGGCTCTCCAGGACTTCCAGACATCAAGCAATTTACCTGAAACTCCTGCCTCAATTAAGCTGTGAAGTACCAGAAAACATCAGGCAAAAAACCTGAAGTTCCACCTGGACCAGAATTCTAAGGCTGTAAAAAGAGACACGTCCGGAGAAAAGGAAATATATAGTGACGTAAGAGTTACACTGATGTCAAAGAGTTGTTCCCTGCATCAGAAGAGAAGTCAGTGTGTTTCCTTTGCTCAGGGGTCACGAGAGTGCCGTGGTGCTCTCTGCTATGCTGAGGAGAGACAGAGCCGCAGAGCTGCAGTCACGGTGCGTCAGGAGCACCTGTCCCTGAAGATGGGCTAGTGAGAGCCATTACCTTCCAAAAAACCCACACCAGACTTCTAACATCACTATTCAGTTACAATTTGCAGAGGTCCAGAGGCATTTTGTAATATCCATGTATTTTATGGGCATTTATGGGCATTTGGAGCTACGTTAACACAGATTCGTAGGCGCTTAATTCGCAGCTCAGAATTAAGACACTCAAAGCCTCTGCCTGGCACTGCCTAACTCTGAGGTGCCTGAACTCCTGAAACGCCTTTATAGCTATGGCCGGGCACTTGCATGTTGTCTTTGCTTGCAGACGCAGCAGCCCCACCTTGTATTTTGTGGACAGAGGAATACAATTGGAATGGGGAGTTTGAAGCTGTAAGGAAGAACTGATGTAACTAAGGAATGAGTAAAATCACTGTTTTATGAGTTACTGCCTAAATCAGGACGCTTCTTATACCAAATCTGAGGATTTAACAGCATCTGAGTGCTGTTAAAAGGTTTTTTAAAAAATCACTGAAATCTGTCCTTTGCTACTTCTTGGCTTCAGTGTTACACTCATACATTTTTTCCTTCTCTCTCTAGTTATTTGGTTCATTTGCCCTTCTTCCCTAATTAGGAGGTAATTTTCTTCCTCTGAGAACATGTCCAAAAAGATTGTTCTCTTTTTATCCAACTTCTGCTTCTCTGTTTGCCTTCAAATTTTTCCTTAATTTTTTTTCATGTTTTCCTTGAACTGTTTCTGTACTTATTTATCATCTTTGATTTCTCTTTTGTTGTTATTTGTAAGACAAGAAATTGCAGAGCATTTGTAGAGGATTTGGAATGAAGAAGAGTTTTCACTGCTGGCACTGAAGCAGGCTGTTCTTTATGGAATAGGAGCATTATTCCTGATGTCATCCTCAGACAAAAGACTTTATTGAAAGACAAACTGCTCCTAGTTTATGTACCCTTATTAATCTCTGAGCTATAGAAAAAATACTTCTGATGCAAAAAAACCCCAAATAATTCCATCAAAATTCAGGAATTATTTCTTATTATGCCTATAAAAAAGGTCAGGCATTCACAATATATGCCAGATTATATTTTGTGAATTATTACTTAGAATTATGGTACTACTCAGTGCTTTACAAAGTTACTGTAATAACTTTTTCATGCCTGGATTTACTTTGCTGCCTCACTTTCTTGACTAATGTTGATGTTTTTACTCACATAAAGAATAGTTCCCAACAGATAAGAAAGCTGCTTTCTTAAAGTTTACATAGTTCCTTTCTTACCTTTACATTTCTTTCTTTCCTGTTTTTCCTCAATTTAAATTAATTTAGGTGTAGCCTTCATATAGGTTATGATACCTCACTTCTCGCTGTTAGGTGTTACTCAGAATGGCAGAATTTCCCTATCTTAAAGGTCACAAAAATGGCAAAGGGCAAGTGGCACCTGGAATGATACTTAATTATGTAGTAAATACCTGAGTCCGAACTATGACCTTTAAAGTCCCTCTAGGTAAAAAAGCTTAGTTCTGGAAATCTATAAAATTAATGGGCACTTCTCCATTTGTTTTGGAAGACCCCTCACTTCTCACCATTCTGCTTGTGTTTTTCTCAGAATTGCTGTGACCTGAACATCTATTTGCCTAATTCCAGGCTAAGTCCTGGGGATCTAGAAACTGAACACGACTCTACGTGCATGCAGAGAATCACCTGGATTTGGGATGCCCTGTGTTCCTGTTCTTGCTCAAAGGATTACTTCAACCTAGGGCTCCCTCTTATAGATGAGTGTTTTAGCTATTAAGTTAAAATGTCATGCTGCCTTTTGCTCTCTTGGCATATGTATTTGCCTTTAGAAGTCTTGCATTTCCTTCTGCCTGATGACACAACTTTGAAAAGAATGGTAGAATTGCATCTTACTGTAACTTGCCTTTTGAAAGGAAAAGAGTAAGCCAATTCCTCAAGCGCTGCTGACACCATTCCTAAGGTGAGGGCTCTTGTGCTTCTGGATCTTGGCTGGATGAAAATATCTGGCATGGTCCTGACTCACTCAGAAAGGAGTGGGAGTAGGAATGCAAACCTGTTTGTTTGTTTGTTTGTCTGTTTTTTATCTCCTGGCAAGTTTTAGGCAGTTATATGCTTAGCTTGTGGACTTGTGGGGTTATCCTTTTGAGTCTCCTAGCTCCTGTTCATGCACTAAAAAGACATCCACCTCTGAGATTTGGCTTCCATATGCAGCTTCCTTTGCTTGCGTTTGAGGCTTTGAAGGACTAGATTGTAACATCCGTGTTTGTTTAATGTATGTATTCCCAAGTGAAAATTATTTTTAAAACCATCAAAATATATGCAGTAGCCTTATTTATCAAATGCCTTTAGTTAATACTCCCAGGAATTCCCATATTAATGGTCCTGCTATATTCATACAAACGCGATTTTATTGTTTCTTTTAAATTTAGCCCTTGTGAATTGTAAAACCAGAGCATTTAGTAGAGCCAGTTTGAGAGACCAGCTTATGTTTCAGTGTAAATAATGCTTAACATGTAAGCCCCATCTTTTATAGACTTTTTTTGAACAAATGAATTTTCAGTTATGCCAAATTACAGTAGATGGTGAAAACCAAGCACACACTTTGAAACTGTCAAGCTGATTTCCATTTATGATCTTCTGTCCATAGAAGATACAGAGACATGTCAAATTTCAAGCAAGAAAATGCATTTCTTCAATGTACAGAATTGAACAAGAATTCAGAAGGTGGATATAACTGCTGCTAGGAGAAAGGACATGGGAGAACAACCACAAAATATGAGTAAGTAACATTTTGTTATCCTCCTGATTCTCCTGTTATCCTTCTGTTTTTCTTTGCCTCTTTTCCTGCTTTTAATTGTTTTCCTTTTCACTGTTGTACAGTTCACTGGACCTATTATGTTCCTTTTTTGTTAAAAAATGCCTTATAAAATCTATCATCAAAATAGATTTCTTTTTTATGGATTTTTAAAAGTTACACACCTCGTGGTTTCATCCTGTAGATTAAAAGTACAGTGTCAGTACAATTTCAAGTCTGATGGATTGACATAATAAATGGAATAATCCAGCTCTTCATAAAATTTCTCTAGAATCTATTTTCCACAGTTTCTTCCCTATTCCATACCCGCTATTTTTTGTTGTATCAATGACTAATTTAAAACTCCCTGCTCAGGAGCCAAAGTTGTAAGTTATTAGTTGTTAGTTGTTAGTTGTTTTCTAATATACATTGTAGACACCATAGCATATTCTACGAACAACACAGTTGGAGAAATTAGTATGGGAGGAAGAAATCTCTTAACTCCTTACTATTTTTTTGTTTATCACTTGCATTGCCTTTTTGCTCCAAAGCACCAGGTTGAACTGAGCTGTTGTATGGTGAGAAACAAATACATGACAAAATATGCTAAATCCCAAAGAAACTGAGTTGTAACCTGAAACTGAATGAAATACAAAATCTGAAGGGAACGCATAGTAAACGAAAGGAATTGGGAGGATGGACAGAGGATATACACAACTAATGTGACTGCACGGATTATTTTATGCAGCTGGTGGTTCCAGAACATCTGATTTTTTTAACAAGGCATGAAAAAATATAAAAGTCAATATCTCTCAGCTGCTGATCTAGAAGTCAGTGCTACAATACAAATTATCACAATGCCTGCATTTATATCTTACTTTTTAGCAGCCTTATTAACATCCAGAAGATCTAATTTCTTTATTTACCTCTCTTTAATATTGGATTTCTTTGTATAGTTTTTCAAATGCACTCGATCTTGATTCACCTAAAAAGGTAAGTACTTTATAAAAATATTTTTTCTTCAGTATCATAAAATCCCTGGAAACTTTTAGATGCCTGGTTATTTCAAGAAATTATGTGAGAAATTTAAGCCACATGAATGAAAGTTTCAGGAATTCATAAACAACTGAACATGCCATCTTCAGCTACACCTTCATTGTGGCCAACTCAAAAGCATTCCAGTGCAGATGACAACTCATTCTAGCTTCACAATAGCTAGAGTGCTAGTAAGGATCCAACAATATTAAACATTTACTCAGAGTACAAATCTTTGGCACCTTGCTTATGATTTTTTGCAGTCATCATAGTGACTACAGTGCACGCCTACTGAACAGTGGAAAGGACTGGCAAGTCCTAATACTAGTTCATTCAAAGCTGAAATGTCTTTTTAGTCCCCTTTGGTACTCAACACAAAATTTTTTTTTACTGTCTTTGAGATGACCACTGTTTCTGTTGTAACATCTCTTTTGATAGCATGATTGCCATATTCTACTGGCATTCAGGGAATTTTCTTGTAAAATCTCTGAGAAACCACGTAAACATCCTACATGTCTTATGTGGTTATTCTCCTATATTGTCCCTAGGATAGCCTTGAAATCTGCTTTGTAAGAAGTGGTATTACCTAAATAAATTTAAATTTAATTTCTAGAAAGAGTTTTGAGAATCTCACCTTCGTTTTCACAAGCTGTATGCAGCGTGCAGTGAATGTATGTTTCTCTGGATTGTTTTATGACCACTCAGACATACTACTTTTGAGCACTATCTTGCAAGTCCACTCATTTGACAATTTAGAGCAAATAAGAAGGTAGTAAGGCTATATTTAGCACATTTTTTGTCTTTCCTGTTTGTGAATTGTGATTCACAAACTAGCTAAGTTAATTGTTGTTACTCTGTGCCAGGTATGGCAGTCCAACAACCAGTGCTTTTTCGTTTCAGTAACACCAGAGTGTATAATAAGAAATTAAGATTGTGATAATAAATTAACATAATTTTGTTTTGCAAGTAACTGCTAAACTAGCATACTGTTCGTATTTCGCAGTCTGACTTTTATTACTGGCTACTTAATAGCAGAATTAAAGTTCTTTGTATTTCTATACTTTTTCTCCTTTTGGATCTTTGAATTTTTAAGTGTTACTCTGGATCTTGCAGTGTCTGCTTATGTTTTTTTCCCAAAATTATAACTATTTCTTAACTTCAAAAAGAATTAATGTTTTGCTTAGCAATTTTTTCAGAATATTACTTAGGAAGGTTTTGTCACTCAGTGAGAAAGCAATTGCGCTGGGCAGGTTCTTTAGGAGAGCGTTGGGACAGAGGCAGCCTCTGAGTTCAGCATAAATAGAATTAATTTCAACTTAGCGGTCCCCAAACTGTCTTGATTTTCTTGTATATATCTTAATCTTCTGTATGGTATCACATTTCCCTCTTTATGTTTTAATATATTCTCTCACCTAGGACTCACGTCCCACAGCTGTTTCTCCGATAATGATGGATCTTTGCTTTGTTCTCATGCAAATTTTACCAAGGCTGCCTTAGGCACTGTCATCGTGTTCATTGTCAGTGTGTAATGGGGTCAAATACCCTTCTCTGGGTATGCCAGACTCAGTCTTCAGTGGATACAGAGGATCTGCCTGTAGCAGAAAAGGTGTCACTTCAACACACAAGAGACTGTCTTTTTTGTGGGCGTTATCCAGGATTCTGTCTACCTGTGAATTACAGACTTGTACCCCTTAGGACTAATTTTAAACTGTTGTTCAGACCAGGAGCGTGTTGAGATAGGAGAATCAGCTACTCTGCACAGCTTTTCACTGTTCAGATATTTTAGGGATTTTGTGGGGTTTTTGCCTTCTGTATTATGAAGGATCGTCTGAGGCTTTATTTAACTCTGCTTTTTTTCAGGGACATAGGGGCATTGGCAATGCCTTCACCTCTCCTGTCTACTTCCTGTACTTTTAATTAGTTTTTTTTATAAAGATGTTGGAAAGTTTTGGAATCTTATATATGGTGCATGCTGTTATAGAGCAGATGTTGTATGGGCCTATCTACACTTCACATCTCTTGTAAGATTGTCCGCAATTACAGAAGACTGGGTTCAATGACACAGCCAGTCCTGCGCTCCCTTCGGTGGACAGGTAGCCAGGAAACAGAACTGGATCCACCTTCATCTCCCTTGAACGCCCCAGTGGACAACTACAGCATATAACTTCGGCAGTGTAAAGAGGATTTTAGCTAATGATTTGGAATTATAATGGCTTCATAACTATACAGAAACTGCTTTTTATAGTACTTGCTCCACAACCTCCCCATATGTCACTACGCCCCTCAATTAAAACAGTATTTCTCTGTGAACAGCTTCTCAGGATCTCTGCTCATCGGCTCTGTGTGTCTCGATCTTTCCTTCAGTACAAGATCAGAATCCACAGGAGATTCTTTGGCATTTAGGAGTCCTGCCAGAGTAAAGTCTGGACTCCTGCGACATTTTTGGAAAATGGGAGGTAAGAAGAAGAGAATCAAGACAATCCGCTGAAGGAAGGGTATCTGAAAGGAAGGCATTTTGGGGACAGGATGATGGAACTAAGTAGCGTGGGAGAGAGGGCACTGCCTGAGATTTTGCCAGTAATTTGGCTAACACTTCAAAGTTTGTAAGACTTCCCGCAGATTTTCCATGAGCCACCATGACCCCTAGCCTACCTTAAATTGCTCTTGGTCATCGTGACACTCTGAATTTACCAGAAGTTAGCTTCCCAAATTCGCTTCACATAATTGTTCTCATATATTGGCTCTTGCCAAGATCGACTGCAGAAAACTAATTTAGTATTTCTAGGTGTAATAGAAGAATCTAAAAACCTGCATCATAACTCACTTATTGACCATGCTTTTCTCAAAGTTTCTCAAGGGCTTGAAAGCAGTTTAAATTTCACTAAAAATAGCAACAACGATGATAATGACGGTGTGCTAGACAGACCCGACCTATACAGAATGTGAAGTCAGAAGGACCTTTCTTGAAGTTTTTGGGAAATGAAGAATGGTGCTAAGTAATTCTCAGCATGAATTATAACTTGTCACATCATCATCATCAGATTTTTAAAGATTAGTTGATTTTGTATTGTAGCAGCTAATGAATTCAGTTCAGAATTCAGTTTAAAATCAGAGTAACAGCAGAAGTTAGGGTAAATGGCTATATTTCTCCTTATCATGTGAATGCCAGAAAATCTCTACTACAAAATATCAGTATGCAACACAAACAAATGCATGTTGCAGCTACCCACTTCATAACAAAGTGCATGTTTCCACAGACACAAACTCAAGTGCCTGTTATAAACTACAGTCCTGAAACTGGGCTAAGACATACGATCCTATCGACTTAACCTCTACCAGCATCAAACCTGCTCAGCAAGGAAATCGGAAATGCTCTATTAAATAGGCTTTTTCATGTCAGTCCCTTGACAAAAGAGGCCTGAAAGAAATGTTTCTGAAGAAATGTTGTTCTTTTTAAAGCTAAAATTTTGTCTTTCCTGAGTTTACTCTTTATGAAAATTGCTGGACTGACAGCCCTAAAAACTGATGTAATGTGTCTGTTTAGATTACAGAGAGCATTAAGCATCATTTCTTGTAAATGATTCAACCCTGGCCTGAGTATAGTTTGGTTTCCACCTACACTCACATCCAAGCATCTCTGATGAGACAGCCAGTGTTGCTAATTGGTTGGTTAATTTCGCAATGTTGATTACTGTCTGCTAAGAAAGGGATCAAGCCCACCATCTGATTTTCCACAGATCACCAAATAACTGAGAGATTATAGCAATTTAGTCCTTGCCAAACTAGACAGATGGAGTTCAACCACTCAGCGTTTTCCAAACTCTTTCGCCAACTGCTCCCTACTTCTGGCTATTTCCACAACAACAAAAAACTCTCCAAAAGCCCAAATCTTACCTTTTTATGAGCTACCAAGTATGAACTTACTGTTCTAATCATATCTATACCGTAAAATTACACCACAAATAAAAAATGTGAGAAAATTTTGGAATATTCCGTCATAGTAATGAGAAGATATTTTTCCATATATTACACCAGATACGTCCATAGATTCATGAGCAGAATTGGAGCAGCCGGCTCATCCTAGGCTGCACATTTTCATTAGTTCTCCAACTTGTGTTTCAGCCTTACTGGCACTCTGCCATGGCTGTAGGTGGTAGTGGAGCTGTGGGCAGACGTTTGTCACTAGTCATCTAAAGCTAATTGGAACATGCAATAACAGTAAAAACACTTGTCCAGCCTACATCTCTGTTCCCACATTGCCAAATTTATGGGAGTCACACTGAGCTAGATGACAGTGAAAAAATTGCAAGAGCACATCGATCTTGTGCAGTATAGACAGGTGACTATCTAAGAATTGCAATCCTTTGAGGTTGTCCAGTGTTTCAAAACCTGCTTAATTTGCTCTGCCTTTCCTGACCGTTATAGATAAAATGCCTATATTTTTTACCCCTGATATTATTGGGGTTTTTGCATTGAACAAATTCTTATTTAGGAATTAAAAGCACTTATGATCAAATACTGTTGATAAACACGAGAGATAAATGTCAGTACATTTCTGTTATAGCAATAAAGTACTTTGTTTTACCAATAAAGTACTCCCAGAAAAAGACCATCAAACCTGAAATTAATTTAAAATAACCCTGCAGATGTGGTATCAAGCAACAATAATGGTAAAGCCCTAAAATTTTAATTCCTAAAAAAGCTGTAGAAACATAGCAAGCAGATCTATGCAGAACAGCATTATCAAGGACATTAGAGCCTACATAGATGTAGGATATATACCCCTATCTTTAAGTGCTAACAATTGGGTTTTCATGACCAGATTCATAGTTTTATATTTTAAACTAATTAGAAAATAAATATGAAAGTAGTAGGGTAAAGCCATAATGTTCTTGCTCACACTATAAAGAATGGTATTTCATGAAACATATGGTGTTACTTAGAAAATCTGTAGTTAAAGGAAAATTACCAGAAATGATCATGTAATTATATAAAGGCAAATTTGTTTAAAAAATGTTATATTTTTCTCAGAAGATTCTCTTTATAGTGTAAATTCAAAATATGTAGCAATATTTTAAATTTACATTTTGGTGCATTCCAAATCTAAACGCTGTTTGATGTTCTAGATTCCTCTCCATATACTCAAAAAAGGCATTTAATCAGGTGCTATCTTGCAGGCCTTTGAATGAGTAGCATTGCCATTGTTGCCCCAATTGCATCTGAAAGATGCATGTGTAAGATTGCAAGTGACTGAGAGAGCATAAGCTTGTACTTAGGTTTGATTGTTTTGCATTTATCAAGGGAAAACTGAAAAGATTGAGGCTCCAATATATACCTTTGCTTAGAAATGTCACTTCATTTTATTAGTTGAGGACCTCTGTTTGCCATTGAAAGGTGTTATTTTTTGATAGATTAGGTAAATAAAAGCTACATCCTGAGCTTTTTGCTGCAGCTGGCTTTGGTAGAAAAAGATTTCATTGAAAATATTTAATTCAGTTATTGTATTTGATTCTTTAAGAGAAAAATCCATAAACGAGCTTATTTTTTCCACTGAAATTCTCCTTAGGAATACTAAAATAATTAAAATGGCTCCTCCCTAAACACGCAGCTGTCAAAGTGAAAACTCTCCAAGCCAGAACATTCTTATCAGTACAGAAGAATTTGGGATCTCATTTGTAATGCAAATCGCTCAGGCAAATCGTCATTGTCAAATGCATTGGAGAACAGAATATTCCTATTGAACAAATTACTCACCAAGAATCACAGCAACAACGGTGAAGAGCACAAAGGCATTCCTCAATAAATAACTTTTAACATCATCTTTTGTTATGCTCTGCACTTTTTTTTTTGCCAAAAGTGTACGTTTCCGGACTCCTTGTTGAATGCGCTCCATCCTACTTCCAGTTTTTGGATCTTCTCCGTTACCTTTAGTCATCTATCTTGCAGAAAGTTTTCTTTTACAATTAACTTCTGTCAATATCCCTTCAGAAAAATGGAAGACACTTTTCCGTGGGAGGTACTGGAGAAACCTGCAAGACAAGAAATATCAAATACTGCAATAAGATTTTGGAGGAATGATTAGCCATACGTTTACATGGAAGCAAATATTCTTCATACTTCAGTAAAACATATTATTTGTAATATCTAAGTTGTTGACTGCAGTTTTTGATAAATAATAGCCTCAATGACTGTTAAAGAACTCTTTGAAAGAAGGACTATGTGGACTGATCAGATATGTGTCCTGTGTCTTCAGAAATTAATCTGAATTGCTGTCATGCTGTAAAACTCATGAGTAACTCTTTTTTCACCGTTGCTAGAGGTATACTAGTGTAAAATTAGTACAATTCGTAGAAGCATAAGGTGCTATAATGTTTAAAACTATCTGGCAGGCTTGCTCTTCATCTGTTTAGCAGGCCCATATTATCTGAAAAAAATTCTAGCTCACCTTCCGATTAACCATTGGAGAGAAATATTTTGCTTGAACTGATACATTTAAAATGTTCTGCATTTCAGATGTTTTTAAATGGTTGAATGCATTGGCTGATTTCC
>NW_009199697.1:9077-12973 GCF_000690835.1 Fulmarus glacialis | reverse complement strand
TATTTATCCGTCAACCACTATTTAGAAGATATTACTTTGACGGTTTTATGTTGATAACATTAATCTTTGAAGAGTATAAACTATTCAGAGCACATCTGTAAAACATCAGAAGTTATATCCCACTTAGCTTGTCGCTTCAGACTGTAATACAAGTTCACATTGCAAACTAATGCTTAGCTTTGCCTGACAGCAATTATGGAGATATAATCTGATTTTAAGAAATCACACACTGAATCAACCTTATAATGTTTTAATATTAAAAATCCTTCATTAGGACATTAATTTTTATTTTAAAATTAATTTTTTTTTGTGGTGCTTGGTATGAATTTATTTAATAATGGAGCCTGCACAAAGGTATTTTCCAGACTGAGAATCCCATTTTCTGAAGTCTTAGTTAATACACTGGCATGTTTTTTATGAAGAAATTAAAAATTAATAAATGGATAGAGTTAGTTGCTTCCACTGAAATCTCTCTCCATTTATACACAGTCCAACTCTAACATTTTACTTTTAATAAATCTAGTGCCTAAATACCTTTTTTTATGAAGCACTTAGAGTATAAATACACAGCGTTTTCAAACAGCATGTTTTAGAGGAAATACCATGCTGTAACAAATTTATTTTGATGGAATTTGATCGCTGCTTCTACCATATGTTTCAAGATTGGCACTTTAGTGCAATATCTTCTCTGAATTTTAACAGAATGCTGTAGCTTTGCTTTTTTAGAGAGTGGAAACATCCTGAAACTGAGCTAGATGTTTAAATTAGTAAGTATTCTAGCTTGGAGACGAATACTGTGTGCAGGCAGGTTTGGTTTTTTTTTCCTCAGACCAATTAATTTTAGTATTTTGTAAAAAAGAAAAAGATTCATTTACAGTGCCTTTTCTTTCCAAGATGATTAATGCAGCTAATCTGTCCTTTACAACTTATATTAAGACCAAGAAACAACATGGGTACAGCCAAACATTAAGCAACATACAAAGGCAGAGAGTGAAAAATTAAGACTTTGTACTCAAAACCCACCAAATTAAACAACCGGCTCACCTTTTCAGATCTTCAGTACTCTAAGACGACGGTGGTGGCAGATAAGGTAGGGGTTTCCCAGCAAGTACAAGAGAGCTGCAGAGTTGAGCGAGCGGGAGACAGAGAAAACTGACAATCTGCATGTGCTCTGGAATACAGCAACTTACTATCACGGTAACTTAAGGAAAGGGGAGGAGACTGTTAGCCCAACTCTGAAAAAAATAAAAACACATCAGAAGAGAGAGGAAAGCTGAGCTTCTGGAATATTGATTAGTCTTGGAACAGTGAAAGCAGGGTCACTTTCTTTGTTTTTCCTTTTAGACCACTTTCACGCTTTGTCAGTTCAGCTTCGTTAGAAATGCAAAATCAGAACCCAGGAAGAATTGAAGGATCGCACACACACACACAGAGCAGGGGAGGCTGGAGCGCTTCTTCATTAGATATTCCAGACTGGAAATCCGGAAAGCCTAAACATAATTATATAAGACTATTCCTGTGCTTTTTTTAAAATAAATGGTAAAATATGTGAGCATGCTAGTCTGTTCTAAAAAGAGACATGGTGTGAGGCTATGGCGTATTTCCTAATTCTTAAAGACAGTTATTCATGATCTACTCTTCCCAGGGTGGGGAACCAGACATATCTTTCAGAAGCAACTGGAGCATTATCAAGAATAGAGAAAAACATAATCGGCTATAATTCTTTGTATGTTTCTTGTAGATATTCAAAACACATGATGAGACTTGCCTCTTGTTTAGCAACTCAAACTCACTGGTACTAAGCCCCATTCAGCCTGTTTCAATAGCATGGAATGAATGATGAAGGGAAAAGCATAAAACATCCACTTTTGAGAAATAAGTGGCCATCACTTTTTTTAGCATTTAAAGTTTGTACTATTGAAAAGATATTTGCAGAGGAGAGTCAGGGGAATTCCTAAAGACCTTCTTTCGCTTTTTAGAGGAACACTGTTGTTTTGAATGTTGGTAAAGTCAGTTTAAAATATTCAATAATTATATTTCAGTGCATCTTTCATGAGATTTTAAAGTGTATTTTCTTATAAGATGAACAAACACTGTAAATGGAAATTTATATAAGTTTATGCTAAACATATAATTTAAGAAGTTTGTTTATAGATGATGTGGCTTTTAATGTTTTTTTTCCTGGAAAGTCATTTTAAGTGTACAGAAATAACATTATGTACTAGACACACAAAAAATAGTTAAGTACGAAATAAAATTAAGTGCAGTGTTACTTCCACACAGTCACAGTAATGGTTTTGCTGAAGTATTTTCTAATTTAAATAATGATACATAACGTAGAGAAAAATAATCTTACAGTATATGCAGACTTGCTCATGATTAATGTAAGTTTGAGACTGAACCATGTACTGTGGAACGTTCATTTTAGGTATCTAACTTAAGAAAGAAGTAAGCATCTAAATTAAGTTATTAATTGATTTTAAAAAGCAAGAAAAAATGTTGACAGCTTGTGTTGCAAAGACAGAAACACATGCTGTATTTTCTTATACCTGGCAGCTTAAATGCCTATCTCATTCTTACTTTTCCTGGTGCAGTTTTTAAATACTTTCACCATTTTGCCTGGAGATGGGAACTGACCTCTTAACTGACCTTCGGCCTTTAGTGATCTGCTTGTTTGATCTTTCTTTTTGGAGTATGGCATGCTTTCTGTGAAAGCTCCTGGATAAGGACTTCGTTCTGCCCTCTGTTCATATGAATAGTAATGTTCCAGTTGCCTTAATGGGACAGGGGTCAGGCCCCAAATGAGGTGATCCAAAAGTATGTCATCATTTAATGCTTTCATTATTAATGGAGTCTATGAGAAACGAGGCTAATCCTGTGAAAGAATTAGCTATTCAGTGAGACAAAATGAAAATAGACAATAAGCAGTCATACAGCCTAGCTTAACTTTAGCAGCGATACTTTTATTAGCTCTCAGTGAGCAACAGATGTTATTACACAGTGCTTAGAAAAACAGAATATTAAGAGCTTTTTGGCAACATGTTCTTGTTCAAAATTTTCTTTCTTTTTCCCTCTCTCTTTCCTTTTCTGACATCCATTTCTGTTACTGATTTTAACTTTGATGGTGAAACAAGGGAACTATACTACGTAAAGAATATTATCCTTTATATTACAATAAATATATATTTTAGATATCCCTGCACAGCAATAAGTGAGTCACAGTTCATAGTACAGTGTCACCTTGCAATAGGCGCTGGAATTTCCTTTTACATATATGGAGGGTGTGGCATTTGCAATGTATGCACTGCAGGAGTGTTACTTTGGATTAGTTCTAACTCTGTTTTGTGGCCCAAACACCCATTAGTGCTTGGACTGTATGATCTGGTTTTGTGTCTCCTAAAAGAATCCAGTTCACGCCTTCTAAAACCACTCGGTATGAATCAAAGCATGTTGCTGTTGGTCACTTTTAGTAGGAAACTTCCTCCACCGGTTACGCTGAACTTGAGTTTATCTTTGATGCGTTGCAAATCATTGGTCAAGCTCAGTTACCAATAAAAGTTACGTTGTAAAATGTTCTGTTGATGGTAAGGATTAAATGATTATTATAAAATGCTACTATTCCATCAAAAGAGCATTTCAAAAGTGAAGTCTTTTGCCTGAGATTAGGCAGAATGATTAGTAGTAATGTCCAGTCCAATCAGCAGCACTCGGATTTTCAGTGATCTGCTTCTACATTTCTATTTAGTGTCCTATTACAGTCTTAACATTGTTTACTCAAACCAGCCAACAAATCCTCTTGGTCATTTTTTTTTTCCTACATTTTGAGGTCTTGTGCCATGAGAATAATTGTGATTTTATGCTTTCAAGCTCTGGTAGTTGTCAGTTGGAAGTTGTAC
>NW_009199697.1:0-9046 GCF_000690835.1 Fulmarus glacialis | reverse complement strand
GGCATTCCTTTTCGGCTCTGTGAAAATTCCCAGCAGAGAAACACGAACCTCTAGTATCTCCATTCAGCATCATGGGATGTCTGGGCCTTAACGCGTACTGTATGTCTGACTGCAGCTGAATAGACAACCTTGTTTCCTTTCAACACAGGGAGCCAGAGCATCCACTCATTCTTGGGAGAAGGGGGAGGGGAAATGAAGTTACACCAGCAAAGGATGTGGCTCGTGAACTTTTCCCCTAACTGTCTTATCAAGAATGTGAATGGAGAAATTCTCACCAAAGAATAGGCAAGGTTGTCTAGGAATGATGGGAGATAGGATGGGATTGTGTCATTGTAAGAAATCTAATGTGATAGCATCTATAGCCGGTAGCGTTTCAGATCCAATCCGCTGTATAGTAAGTATAGCTTCACTGGCTTTCCCACAGCTAGTGGCAACCTCTTAAATGGGCACCGAGGGACAGACAGGTTCATTTGAAAAGTTAGAGCACTGTAGCTAGTTACAAAAGAGCGTGGCATTGGAGCCAGAAACTTGCTACCCCCTTTCTCTCAGGTGCCTCCCTCTTTCCTCTTCCTGATTTCTTTTTTTTTAAACCTTTTCTCTGATCAGCTGTAAGCTTCAGTAGCTTGTGAATTGACTGAGCTACTGAGAGTCCCCCGGGGAAGCTCCGGCTGGAAGTGCACACTGTTACGGGTACTCTAAATCGTGTCCTCCAATCCCTGCTGGTCACGGTAGCAACAGAGCAATGATCCCACGTAAGTCCTATTTTGGGATAACAGCACCTTGGTGGGTGTCCCACTGGCTGAACTGTTTTCTGTCTTTATTCCCTACCAGACTGGTTGTTGAAGAAGCCCATTTCTTGGATCTTGTGATGCTCTTTATACTGGATGTTCTTTACACGGGATACAGGCTTATCACTAGTACATGTGCTAGCCTGTACAACAGACATGGTCTCAGATTCCTTTTTCATTGCTTTATTTTCTTGACATGATCTCTTTAAACAAAGCAAGGGCAGAGAGGTGGGAAACAAGATTAAAGAGAAATGCATGTTTCTGAATTAGAATCTGGTATTATGTGCCAGATACTCTTTATATAAAACATTGCTTTTCATTTGACATCTTTGTCCATAGTTATTTTTATAATGAAATGGTAGCTTATCAGCTGTTTAATACATCCTAGTGTGTTGTTAGCATAGCAAGTAAGACAAATACCAAGAAAACCACTCATTTGTATGAAGTTCATTTAAGGAAATTCATTTATTTGCAGCAGTAAGCTAACATGACTTTTTAAATACACATTTACTACCATGGAATCATAATTACTGCAATCAAGACACATAAAATCTTTTGTAAAAATAATTATAATTTAAAAGTACACAGCTCAAAGTTGCTGTTATAATAATGGCTGTAATAGCAACTGTTTAGCATTTGGACATTTTTTTGGCAGGAGGGCTTTGCATTGTTTATTGTGAGAAAGAAGCAGGCTCTGAGAAAACATGCAAATTTTCAGCAAGGGAAAAAGCAGCATCAGGTTTGGAAAACAGAATGGCAGAAAGTCCTCTTTGCTTCTATCTTTCCAGTCCACATAGGCTGAGATGATTTAAAGTCATTAGGTTCTTCTGGATGATCTCTGTTTAATATACCATGGAAGATCTCAAAATATCTCTGTTTCATAGTACCCCTGGCATCCAGACACTCAGGCTGTGTGGCAGTCAGCATTTATTTTCTTGCTGTGTTTTTCATTCTGAAATTCCATTCTCTGTTGGGATCCAGCGCCCACAGAACTCATTGGTAATCTGTGATTTACTTAAAAGAAAATAGGAACAGTCCTTTAATATTTATTACTCATTGTTCTTCTTGAAATGTGATAAATGCCTGTCATCAGATCTATAGAAAAATTAAACGTTAGATAGCAGCGTGAACAAGTATGTTTCAAAGGAAAGATGACGTATCACTGGCGTGATATCTTAGCTCAATTTGTTCTGTTCAGAAGGACTAGGTTTTTCACTCTGTCTGAGAGGATATGAATATTATTTTTGTACAAAAGAAATTCAGAAAATTGTAATTAAAAATTAAGAAAAACCAAGAAACAAAAATGTCTTGAGTCCACATTTTAAACCCATCTTTTCTGTAACAACACAAAGGATAGATACATTGTACATTGTTTTTATTTAGATTTATTTGGTATACAATGAAAGCTCTTCTGACATACATTATCAATGCATCTGTAGAAAGAACACAAACAGTAGTCTTTTCATTCAGACCAGAAATTGTTAAAAGGAAGATGTAAATCAAATATTTCAGCCATAGTATAGTATCCTATCCTTCATTTACAGATTCACTGTATACTACGTCAGAATTGCTCTTTCATGCAGTCACTTACTCCATCCCTTCTGCTCCTTTCTGAACTTCTACTGAGCGCTACCTTCCCCCTTGTCCTTTTTTCCTCAATAGAGCAACTACTCCCCATGTTTTTGCAGGTTCATTGCTCTTCTTCTCCCTTTACTTCCATTAAGCCTGCCTCCCTTTTTACTCCTTAGCCCACCACTACCTTCGAGTCAGAAAAAAATGATTAAGGACAGGTCTTGTTTTCATTTGAATCAGTGAATCCAAGTTTTGAGGGAAGCTTAGATCTTGTCTCTGTTTGGTTCTTAGACACCTATTCCCAATCATCCCTTATTTTATGCTCCTTCTGTGTGTAGTCTGTAATACTCCTTTTCTCTTTATTCTCTCATGTTCTCTTTTCCCTGTAGCTTTCTCGTCCTGCTATTTTGTTTGCTTCCTTTACTTCACTCTCCTTTTTCACCTTTAGCTTTTCCCCGTGTTCTGCTTATACCACCTCCCAGTTGTGAAATGGGAAATGGGATTGAAGGTCTCACTCATACTGACGTGTTCATGGAGGAGTTTGTATCATCACAAATGTATAGCTGGGCGTGTCCTATGGATCAGTGGATATGCATTTACATAGCAGCATGCTGAGAACTGGTTAGTTAGAAATCTCTCCCTCCTCCAACTAAACAATGATAGAGAGCATGGACAGTGGAACAGATTTCCGTTTTCAGCTGCAAGGATGTCAACGCTTCCCCTCCAAACAGGGATGTCTCTTCCGCCTACAGACTGCATGTAAAAAGGAAATTATTTTAGTTAATTTGTTAAACCAAAGGAAATGTCGGAGTGAACAGCCAGATACCTTTCAAAACAAAAATGTTTAGGCCAAAGTAGGGGGAAATAAGAGACAATACATTTGAAGTGCTGCTTTATACAAGTCTTTCACATGGCTCCAAAAATGTCTGTATATCTTCCAGTTATGTCTACCACCTAGTGTTAACTTCAAAATGGTGATGTATTGGGTGCTTTACTTAGCTACTCTGTGAATGGCTCCCATTCACCAGAAGTCCCAGCTCACTCCATATGCAGGCAAAACTCCCAGTGAAGACAATGGGAGTCCAGGTCTCCTGACTCACATTTTGCTCAGGCAAAACCCCCATTGTCCAGTGATTGCTTTGCTCAAAGAGCAGTGATTCAGAACTGCTGAATAGGAACCCAGTCAGCTGTGCTTTGATATTAATTTCCTGATGAATCATTAATTCTGTAAAATCAAATTCTTTGTAGAATTAGCCAGGAATTTTGGTTTAGCCTAAACATTAAAAACACATCACCTGTGAGAATGTGCCACCTTGGCAAAAGTATCCCTAAAGCAGTATTTTCTCTGAGATCTGCATACTTCTTGAAAAGTGTTTGCTATTCTTGACTTCCTTTAAGCCCGGGAATATAAAAGCATTTAATTCTTTGATCAGGTTCCTGATAAGTTATTAACAAGAAATGCAGTGATTCAGTGACTCAAAATAGGACAATAAAATAAGAGATGAATGAAATGAGACAATCACATTCAGCTGCTTTTGTCATGCTGTATTCAAACAGCTTAAAACAAGTTATGTGAACTCTGTATAATCACAAGCTATTAAAGTCTACAATGGTTCAGTAAAAAATGAAACTCAGAACTCCTGTTTGCACACAAAATGTAGTTAGAACAGTTGAAATCTTGTTTGAACAGTAGGAATAATATTTTACTTTGATGGACCTATGTGAATACCATGAAAATCAAATATGCTTTGCCTCAGATTAAAATTTTTATTTTGTATTCTCCCCTTTTTATTAGTGATGTGTGAACAGCTTCATTCCTTTTTTTCCTCTAATATCTAAAGTTTCTCTAAATGTAGTGCAAAAGAAGTGTAAAATGCTACTAATTTCACTTCCCACTAATTCTGCTGATGTGAATGCTTGTGTGAATTTAATGTTTATTCTGTAAACTTTTTGATAAGAGGCTCTTTTTTACACATTTGCAATGTATTACAAAATTATACTTTAAATAGATACGAAGCATAACCCTTAATATATTTCATTTGCATTACCAGAAACTCCATGAGCCATCTGTAACAATGAGTCCCATCTTCCACAGATAACTCACTGCTCTGTAAGATGTGGCAGCAGTGATACATAAAGTGCAGCTCCCTGCCTATCACAGAATTTCCCTTGGATTACATTAAAATTGTCGATGTTTAGTGCAAGCCCCTCAAAGCCTCAAAAATGACAGCATAGTGTAGGAGTCATGAAGCACATTGTTTGTGTATCAGATAAATGTATTAGTGGAGAATTTACTAAATAGGAATCTTTAGATAATCCTGGAAAGGCATTTTGCCCAGTATTCTGGGATGGAGATCAGCTAGGTATCAGATTTCCACCGCCAGTAATCAGTCAGGAATTTGCTTTCATTGGGATTCTGGTTCTTTCCTTCTCCCCATTAGGAATCCTATCATCCTCTTGTATAAGATCATTTTTAGACATAGCATTCATATAGAATATTCCAACACTTCTCATCCTTCAAGAGAAAGCTTTCTGCTGATGGTTCTTTTCCTTGTAGGGTTTTTACTTACTTTTAATGGCTTTTTGAGGTGCTTTTTTTTCTACAGAATTGGGATTCTGGTTCTTTCCTTCTCCCCATTAGGAATCCTATCATCCTCTTGTATAAGATCATTTTTAGACATAGCATTCATATAGAATATTCCAACACTTCTCATCCTTCAAGAGAAAGCTTTCTGCTGATGGTTCTTTTCCTTGTAGGGTTTTTACTTACTTTTAATGGCTTTTTGAGGTGGTTTTTTTTCTACAGCGGTAACCTTTTCCTACCAGATTACAATGTTGGCTATTGTGTTTGATACAGGGTAATCATGGGCCTCCTTCCCATCCCACACATTGGGTTCCTCACGGTTCTTCCAGTAAACATCACAAACTAATCTCCATAAACCCCAAAATTTCCATAGAATATTGAAAAGTAAATATAAACTCCTTTTTTTTTTTTTTTTCTTCTGTGTCAGACTCTTTCTTGAACTGTTTTCCTCAAAATCACATTGGTAAATGTAAAAGGATCTATCACATCTCTTTTCATAAGTTATCAGTTGTTCTAACTTTTAAATTATTTCCTTTTTTCATTGTGTTTTTCTAGATTACAGTAAGAAAGTTGTTTGAAGAGGCTAATAGGAGATCTTTTAGCTTCCTCTTGATTTTTTAATTTTTAAAAAAATTATTGCTAAACTGCTTTCTAGAGGGAGGTTTCAGCTCTGGACTTCTAAGCACTATTAGAACAATTTACAGTTCTATTTATTTTCTGAGTGCTTCAATAAGAGCCCTGGAGAAGGGACATACTCAGTTCCCACAGTAGGGCATCAGTACATGATAATAGCTTCTCCTAGTCTCAAGATCTCAGAACTATTCTCTTAATTCTCGTACTTTTAACACAGTACAATATGAGAGGATTTTCAGAGTCCTCATACATCACTTCCAGCTGAGGTCTCAGCACCCAGGATGGATAGCAATCTTCAAGCAGCAAGATAATTTCTATTACAATCTATCTCTCTCTTTTTTTTTCTTTTTTCTTTTTTTTTTCCCTTCTTTTTTTAAAATTGCACATTTCAGTTTTCATTCTGCAGAACAGCTCTATAAAGAAAACTGGTTTTAGAGCATGTTATATTTGTTTGGTTTCCTTGACATGTTCATGCTGTCTGAAAATAAACATATACACATATATAAAACTTGTTTGTAAGTAAAAGTTTGAATGTGTATAGTATATGTGTAAATTAGAACCCTAGCAGTCATTTTGAAAATACTATTTGCAACAGACTATAAATGCTATTGTATATTATGGTACATGAGAGTATAGCAAAATGAACATAAATTTCCTGTTATATATCATTATTTTTAATTTTTATTTGCTATTTATAAGCAATATAATAATATTTTACTAGGTTATTTTTAAATTTTAAGAAATGAAATTGCCCTTTATGGCACTTTGGAATCTTTCACTCTTAGCAAAACAGCATCTACCTTTCACAGCTATCCGTAGTAAAGTTGTCTATAAAAGAGTCAGGTACATTTTGACATAGTAGAGCATTCTTGAAAACAGAGTAACGTTCAGTAGGTTTTAGGTCTCATAATATATGGAAGTAAATATTATTGCCACAAAAGGAGCCCTACATGGGAAAAAGGGTTTTGTTTTGGTTGATATTTTGTGAAATAGAACTGTGAAACTGCTATTAAAATCATAGTGAACTGTGTGTTTCTTGGTGTTTTGTTTTTTCAGATTTGAACCTTAAAACGTGTAGCAGGTTGCACCAGTTTGAGTTTAATAAAATAATAACTGTTAGAGTAACTACTATAATAAAATAATGACTCAACTTACTGTGGAATATTGGCAATGATATTCTATATACGATGCAACTTTTGTTCTTTACATGGAAAATGTTGTATGAACCAACCACACAGGTGTAATTCTGTCCGAATAATCATGCCCAGTCTGAAAATTCAAAGTAAGTTATTCATGTATGCCACTATTTTGACAAGTTTCTGAACAAGAAGACACGAGACGTATTCAACCAGGGCGCTAAGTGCTGAAACTATTTAAACGATTTGAATGTGTATTATTCAACCCTTACATAGTATGAACTTTTCCTTTTTAAATGTAAAATGAGAGAAATTATTCTAGTGACTTCCACCAGATGCTAAATTAACTATGAGAGTTAGAAGGTTTTGAGGTAATTTTTAAGCACCATAAAAATAGCGGAAACTGTCCATTCTTTCTAGTGTAGATGAATCAACATCTTCCTACACTGTAATGTTAAGATCCCTTGTAGATAAAGCTTATGATTTTAGTTAGCATTAGCATTTAAGTATCTTTGTGTTGAAAGCTAGATGTTTTGAAAAGGAGTCACTGTGAAATTTCTGTTTAATAGCTGATTTTTATCTTGTTCAGAAGATATTCTTCAATCTGAGATAACATATTAAGGTATCCACCAATTGCTCTGGATATCTCCTAAGAAAAGTTCTTTTAAAAAGACCATTACCTTCATGAATATTCTGTAGGTGGCCATTTGATCACATTACTTGCTAGGAACAGTCCACAGAAGAGAAGACTTTTCTAACATCTGTATTTGCTTTTTATGAGCCTGCAAAATTTGCGGTTTTGTATTAAGAGCTATATGTGACTTCTGAATGAATCCTTGACCAACAAGTGAGTTTACTGGAATTTAACCAGGGCTACAAAGTCATCTGCAAATTGTTTAGGAACTTTCCTATTTCAAAACTCCTTGTTGCTTTGTAACTTGAACCAAATCACAAAAGGATCAACAAACGTCAGAGACAGGTAAGAATAAAAGACAGGAGAATGCAGCTGGGAGTAAAAAGGTGAGCAGAGTGAAGAGCTGTGGTCTTTGATGGTCTCATCCATCTTATGAAATTAACTGGCATGGGATAAGCAAATATTGCCAGGGAAGCAAAGGAGCGTGTTTAAGCATAGGTTGTGTTTATTGACACTCACACCACTGTTTTTCCATTGTTTATTCATTGTTTATTTGTGTATCAGTCCTTGACTACAATACTAAAGTCAGAGACTTAGTCCTAACAGTTCCCAAATGTCATTAATATAGTTTTTGAAATGCCTTTTGGATGAACTTCATTTCAAGAACAGCTTTGGTGTCATGCATAAAGCAAATTCAATATATCTGTCAGAAAGCTGTAAACAGTCGATTATATGTAGAAGTCTATTCACTCATTATTTAATATCCTTAGTTAGTACAGGTTTTTATTATTTGGGCTGAAACTACAATGTTTGTAAATGCCATATGCTGATTTTTTTTTTTTGTCATAGACAAGATAATGTGTGTTTGCTATAGTAATAATAGAAATCTTGGTTTTAAAAAAGATGGTAAATGAAGGAATAGTCAGATTCTCCTTTATGAACAAACAGGAATGGCTGCCCAACGCGATAGCTGAGGTGGAAGAGCCATTGAGAAGCTACGTTGAACGGGCCGGCGTGTTACAAACACGAGGCTGCAGTATTGACAGGCTGTAGTTGTTGATGTGTGTGTTTGCCAGAAGCAAAGAGCAAAAGAAAGCACAAACGGCAGTGGTGAGCACAATCCTATTAAGCAGCTGACAGTCAGAGCTTCTTTGAAAAACAATTGTCACTAGAAATGTATACTTTTTCTGAACTTGGAAATGACCTATTAGCTCATATGCTTAATACTCAGTGAAACAGGATCTTGTGCACATTTTTGAAAATAAAGAGGACCTGGCTATCATGTTTCTAGTTAACGATCTGCTTCTGCTCCTGAAACTGGCCAAACGCTGAGGGCTCTATATCTTGTCTCTCTTTACCATTATCAACAGATCAAATAGCTCTTGAGTGAGAGAAATATTCAGTGAAATGTGGATGCTGCCATAGAGTGAGTACAAATGTTGTGATTCTAAACCTAGGCTTTAATATTTAAATAAGCTATATGTGTTAATCTAAAAACTATTCTTCTCATGCTAAGATCTTTGAAGTGTTTCACTCTCTGGACAGGAGTGTTAGTTCTACCATTGGCCAGAGAAAGTAGACACAGTTTTACTTGGAATTAATGAGAGTAGCCAGACCTGAGTAGTTTGCATCCTACCTACCTTGCTATCCTAATAATATCCTTCTCTTTCTGAATTTCATAGAATCATAGAATCATAGA
>NW_009199696.1:0-8847 GCF_000690835.1 Fulmarus glacialis | reverse complement strand
CTCCCCTGTCCAGTTGAGGAGGGGGAGTGCTAGAGCTGCTTTGGTAGGCACCTGGAGTCCAGTCAGGGTCAACTCACCATATTATTAGAATAAAATTTTAGAAAGTGAACTGCATATAAAATTATTTTAACTTTTCAAGCTAGTTTACATTTCTTTGAAGAATTCAGCCAGAAGCAGACACTTGCAAAATTCCCCCTGTAGGACTAAGGCTGGTTGTCCCTGTCAGATTTAAAGGACCTGGACAACAAGCTGCAGGCAAAGAGGGAAAAGAATTTCAGTGAAAGTCACAAACTATTAAAAGCTATTTCAGTTGTAATTTGGAATGAAAAAGGAGAACTGTGTGGAAAATAATGTAGATTACATGTAGATTTTGAGATTTTGAAAGAAGTTCCAGACAAGTCAAAGTGTTAAGATAAAAAAGTTAAAATCTGTGATATAAAGATATAATATTAATTGAAAATCTAATAATGACTTTGTGGTTAATTAAAATGTTTTGATTTCAACCTCCGCTTTTTGCCAAACTTTCTCTTTGCTAGAGCAAAAATTAATATTAAATTTGTGTTGGAAAGTCACTTTGGACAAAAAATGAAATTCACAGCATGGTTTACAGTTGGACTCAATGATCTTAAGGGTCTTTTCCAACCTAAATGATTCTATAATTCTATTCTATAAAATAGTTCATGTCACCAAGGACCTCTGGAGGTCATTTAGCCCACTCGGGGCCAGCTAGAGCAGGTTGCTTGGGTTTTGAGTCACTTCAAGGAGGGACACTCATTGCATATGTAAGCATATGCACACCAAAAAAAAAAAAAAGTTTGCTTTACATATTTTATTCCATTAATTCTAAAAGTTCACATAAAGATTAAAAAAGTGGCAAAAATTCCAGTCTGCCTGGAAGTTAAGAATTGACACATTAACAATGTGTTATTCATTATTATTTATTGTCTAGCTATTAATTAAAAGGCTAAGGAAGATCAGAAAATGCATACCTAACATAAAATATTTCATCTCACTAAGATCTAGGAAAGACTGAGATGTTTAGAGGAATCCTACATAGGCAGGTGAATGGGGAACATAATGGCAGATAAATTCACTGTTGAGAAATGCACAGCAATGCTCATTGGATAAAATAATTAGAAAGCACTCCTGCTGACTTACAGATGAACTGTAAAAACTTAGAGGGGTGAAATGAAGAGAAGGGGAACAGGATACAAAATAATGTAAAATCTATTATTTTCCTAGTACAGAAAAGGGTGATGAACTCTCACTTGGAATTCTCTATTCAGCTGCAGTCGTCTTATCATGAAAATGGCCCATGAGTGTTAAAACTACCCAGACTTGAAAAAGGAAAATGATAAGTGACATGGAGAGATTTCTGTGTAAGGATGGACAGAAACTGCTTAAACTTCAGTTTAGAAAGAGACAACAAAGACATGGCAATGAAAGAAAAATGAACTGTTCTTAACATGCTATTATTTATGTAATTAACTTGTGAAACACATTCCTAAGTATTATGGAATTCAGAAATTTAATGGAGTTGAAAAAGGATTTAAGGCAAGTCCTCCATTAATTAGATTATTTAGATTTTGAAACCATTGAACACTCCAGTGCAGCTCCTTCTGGAATTCTAGCAGACATTATCTCGGATAAAACAAACTTTTCTTGGGGCTTTTTACATTCAGGGGAAAGGGAAAGAAGAACAGAAAATAAATCAGAAAAATACAAACAATTTTCCCAGGGAGCAAGCTTGTTGAGTCACCAGACCAGGTGCCAGGCCTCAAGCTACATGTAAGTACGCTGTACTAGGACAACGTGAGACTTGATGTTGACATTTGCCCCTTCTTTGCTGGAACTTAAAGGGCTCCCCCATGGCATACAATTCACAGCATCCATTTTCTTTAAGTTCTCTCATTATGCTAAAGATAACAGTATTAAAATCAGCTTGAATAAGTACATTTACAAACAGCTGAATTCTTATTAATTAAAATCAATGACAGAAAAATGAGAGAAGGCCAATTGGGCCACTAATGCTTTCCCTTAGAAGAGACCTATACATAGAATGGCAGTCTTGTACAGAACAAATTTAGACAGGAATCTCTTTTTCATAGCTCTGGCTTTTTTACCCTCTAGACAGCTAGCTTGAACCTGGGACAAATGTCATGGTAAGGACAGAAGACTAAATAAACAGGGAATAGCATGCTAGTATAAGGGATGCATCTCCTCTCCCCATCACAGACACAGAGACTGCCTGGATTTCCCAAAAGAAAGTTTCCGTTGTGCATTATGCAGAACAGACTCCTCTGAAATGATGGCGATAGAAATCTCTGTTAATCTCACTTCACTGGAGCCACACCATTAGGAAAAATATGCAGTAAGTGGGAAATGGCAGAACTGCTCTGGGCAAAAAGAATAACTGAAGAGGAATTCTCTTATCTCTTCCTATTAATTTTCATGAAGGGATAGATAACACTCCACATACTCTAATTGAGCACCCAGCTGCCTAGTTGCTTGTCATGAGCAAATTTTCGTCAAAAACACTACTAGCTATTTCCCTTTTTCCATTTTAGATTCACAGTTTTTTGTTGGTTTTGTTTTTTCTTTTCAGGCCCTTACCAGTTTCATCTCTGATTCTTTTCTGCTGCTTGGATTTCTTTCCCCCACTTACCCTGCCTTCAGTCTCCTTCACATCTTTTGCTTCATTGTCTATGCTGTCTTTCCATACACCTCCAGCTCTCCAAATTCCTTGACCTAATCTGCGGTCCATGCTTTCTTTCAATACCTTCTCATGAAGCACTACCTCTAAATATCTACCTGCAAAACAGTGCCAGCAGATGAGAAGCCAGTAAACTGAAAAAGGAAGATGAACAAAAATGAATGAAAAAATAAAATTTGAATGATCAATATCGTGCAGCCATTTTGACTGTTTTCCATCCTGATTGATCCCATGATAGCCTCGTTCTTGGGCACTCCTTTGTCAGCACGAAAAAATCAGAGCTTCAAGTTCTTCAAATACACTTCAGTTGCCTTGCTTTCCAATGTAGCACTAGCATGTTGGTGATAAATTAATAAATCAGTGAATACTTAAATACTACTAAGGATTTTTAAAAAATAGCATTTTAATGAACATCACTTTTATTTTCTCATGTTTCCCAATAAGGAGTCCTAGGATGTTTAGCAATACAGGAAAAATTTTCAGGTTATGTTTTCTGATCAAGTCTGAGCTTCTGGTTCTGCATATAGTAGGATTATGGCAAAGCAATTCATACTGCTCTACCTTTAATCTGTATCAACAGGAGGGCCAATTTAGTTTGTCTAGGGCTGCTACTTAAAAAGCCTGATAGATGTAACCTGTGAGAGGCAAGCAAAATAAGAGCAAAGAGGGTATTAAAAAAAAAGGGAAAAAAGAAAAAAAGGAAAGAGTATGTGTGAGAATTTCCAGGTTTGGGGAAGGGATACATTTGAGTGATATGATGATTGTCTCCAGACTCCAGAAGGCTTTGTATGTTTTTACATTAATAGAGCAATGACCATGAATTGCTTCTGCTTATAAACAAACAAACAAAAATTTAAAAGTCTTTCTTTTTTTTATTTATTATTTTAAACCTTTTCCATACTTGTCAGTATGAAAACATCACTTTTGCACTACTGAAAGAAACTCTTTACAAAACAATTATTTTTTTACAGCTTTATTTATTAGAATACTTGCATCATGGAATTAAGAGATGTTGACTTCTAACATTTTATTACGGGATCTTGCATAGCCATCTTTAAATCTTATAGTTTAATGAAACATTTGAAAATAAATTTAAAAAAAAAAAAATCCATCCATCTTATATCCATTTCTGTTAAACTTATTCTGTTTACCAGTTTAGCTGGTGGTTCCATGAAATATTTTTATAATACTTTTTACGTTATTCTTGTACATTAGAGCAAGAGTTGCTAGCAACTCCCGTAGAGTGTAGAGGCAAAGTTTACTACTTTATCTCTTCTTACTGAGGCAGCTCTGACTCACATGCCCTTACTAGCTTCATAATGACGACTTATTAGACCTGTGAAAACTAATGCTATTTGTCTAGAAGTAATAGAGAGACAAGCCCATGATTAAATACTCCACGTCCAAGATGCATCCCATTGCATCTGAGAACTACGTCTTTGCAGCTGCTTTTTTTTTTTTTTTTTTTTTTTGGTACTGGAAGAAGAATATAGCATTCAACATTGTTGAATATGTTTTTTGCCGTGGTCTGAACCCTGGAGCTTGGTTTGGTGATACAGAGTATATTGGGTTTACGTGGCAAGGTTTTAGTAGCAGGGGAGTGCTGCAGGGGTGGCCTCTGTGAGTAAATACCAGAAACTGCCCCATGTCAGACACAGCCAGTTTCAGCCCACTCCAAAATGGACTCACCACTGCCGAAAGCTGAGCCCATCAGCGGTGCTGGTGGCACCTCTGTGATAACATATTTAAGAAAGGGTGAAAAACACTGCACAGCAGATGTGAGAGAGAGGAGTAAGAAAAATGTGAGAGAAACAGACACCAAGGTCAGTGAAGAAGGAGGGGAGGAGGTGCTCCAGGCACTGGTGCAAAGACTCCCCTGCAGTCCGTGGAGAGGACCATGGTGACACAGGTTGTCCCCCTGCAGCCCAGGGAGGACCATGGTGGAGCAGCTATCCACACTGCAGCCCGTGGAGGACCCCATGCTGCAGCAGGTGGATGTGCCCTGAAAGAGTCTGTGGCCCGTGGAGAGGAGCCCATGCTGGAGCAGGTTTTCTGTCAGAACAGTGGCCCATGGGGGACCAATGCTGGAGCAGTCTTTTCCTGAAGGACTGTAAGCCATAGAAAGGACACATTCTGGAGAAGTTCTTGAAGAACTGCAGCCCATAGGAAGGACCCACGTTGGAGAAGGACTGTATCCCATGGGAGGGACGCCACGCTAGAGCAGGGGAAGAGCATGAGGAGGAAGAAGCCAAAGAGACAAAGCACTATGAACTGATTGCAACCCCCGTTCACCTGAGCCGCTCAGGGAGGGAAGGTAGAAGAGTCAGGAGTGAAGTTGGGCATGGGAAAAAGGGAGGGGTGAGGAGAAAGTGTTTTCAGTTTTGTTTTTGTTTCTCACTATCCTACTATATTTTTAATTGGCTACAAACTAAATTAATATTCCCAAGTCAAGTCTGTTTTGCCCGTGATGCTAATTGGTGAGTGATCTCCGTCCTTATCTCCACCCACAGGCTTTTTTCTTATTTTGTCTCCTGTCCTGCTGAGGAGAGGGAGTGAGAGAGCAGCTTGGTGGGTACCTGGTGGCCAGCCAAGGTCAACCCACCACACAGAGTTAAAAAAGAGGAACTTTTTTCCTGTGGGGGATTTTTCAATCATCTCATCTCTTTCTTAAGAGCTGGAGGCTGCTACGTAACATTTAGAAATAAAAACTGATTTTCACTGTCATCAGAAGAGGCATAAGAGGGAGAAACAAGCTTATCTTTATTTTATTTCTTGGGAATGACCTGCCCATGGGAAAGATTCACTTTGAAGCATTCCTAGCCCCTTAGCAGGAGACAGGACCCAAACAGTGGCTTCAGAGGATAGAACTTCAGTGTCCCAGAGGTACTCAAACTGGTCTCCCATCCAACATAACTTCAGAAGGTTTAAAAAATGTCCTTCCAAATACATAAACAACTTTACAAGTTTTTCATCACAGCAAGACAGTACCTTTCCCCAGAGTACCTAATATCCTATTAGCTGGACAAGTATTTCAAATAGCAATTATATGTATGCTGGTAAATGAAACAGGGATTCTCCTCTGACACTGAGACCAAATGATACAGTACAGCTCACCTCCACAGAGAGAAACTCTCATACTTCCCAAAATAGACTGGCCATGGCCAAACTGCCTATTGAGAATGACCAGTGGCCCATGTTAATTCTCAGACCATTCTGCCAAGTGTACAGGAGACTAATGGCTGGATCAAACTCAAATCAGGTCAGACACTAACAGCCACTAATGAATTAGCAGCATAGGCAATCACATGCCAGTGCTCAGGCCTATGCCCTTCTAGTTTAGCACTAGCCATAGCCTGGGCAGGTAAGGTATAAATTGCTGTTGTCCTACTCTTTCAAATTCAAAGTCCTAACTTCTAATTTATTCTGTACAGATTTTTTTTTTGGGGGGGTAACCTTCATCTATTTTGCATAACTCATTATAACTGTGATGAGTACTTAAACCTACTTTTTTGGGTGTCAAAATTGCCAGCTGTAGAGCCAATCACTTCCTGGAACATTTCTGTAGTTCCTAATGGTAGCCAGCATCTCCAACAGAACCTGAGATCAGACTGACAAAGCGCCTCTTTCAGTGTGCCAGTATTGGTGATCCACAGGCCACACATCACAATTTTAGCTCTAATATTAATACATTTCTAGCATGCCACAGAAGCATAGAGCCATAAATAATTTCAATCAAAAAAGACCTCTAGATGTCATCTAATCTAACACCCTGCTCAAAGTAGATCTAATCCAACTCATGACTCATGTCCAGTCAAGTCTTGAACACTTCCATGGAAGGAGATTCTAAAACCTGTCTGGGCAACCTCCTCCAGTGTTTGGCCACCTCATGGTAGACAAAAATGTCCTTAGAGCTAATAAAAATTACCCATGTTCCAATTTGTGTCCTTGCCTCTTGTCCTAAGGCTCTGTGCACCTCTGACAACTGTCTGTCTCCATCTTTTCTACATCCTCCAATCAGGTAGTTGTAGGTGGCATTAAGCTGCCTCTGAGCTTTCTCTTCTCCAGGCTGAAAAGACCCATTTCTCTCAGCCTGCCCTTGTACGTCATATTCTCTGACCCCCTGACTATCTTGGCTTCCACTGGACTTACTCCAGTATGTCAGTATCTTCCTTTCTGGGAAGCCTGAAACTGGACACAGAACTCCATTAGCTATTCAGAAACTGGAGTGATTCCATTGAAAGGTTCTTTCTGAAGAACATAACTAAGGCTTTATTTCAGACACCTGATAGGTGGAATCCAGCTTATAAATGCCATGTCTATAAAATGCCACAGATGATGTCTTCACTCACCCTTTCCTTGAAAAGATTAATTGGTCAAGGTTATAGATGTTGGATCCCAATGCTGGGATCAGCATTTGCTCAGAAGCAGCAATACTGATCAAATCATACAAAGCAGAACAGATTGTATTTTTTTTCTTTTCTACTGGTCTTAGATTTAATTTTCTAATTTTCTGTGGTGGGAACCACTGGAAGTCCCACAAGTAAGCCTTTGTCCATGAACCATGAAATAAATTTACACCATTACAGAAAAAAATGGACACCCATATTGTAGTCCTTCCGTTTCCCTTTTCCAATTTACTCAGTCTCTTTTCATGTGCAACCTGAACTGTTTTAAAGGTGAGCATTTTGTTCATTGTGAGTAGATCTGGGGAAGTAACCGCGCCTCACTGCTCCTGATGCTCTTCAGAGGTTGTAATTGCCTGCCCAGGTGCTTAGACGTTTGGAACAGAGAGTTCTACCCAGCACTTTTCCAATACTGAACAAGCTAAGTTGGTCTGACCCAAATTGCCACTCAGCAATCTATCTTTTTAGCACCTTCATAAGGGATTTCTAATCTCTGACAGGAGATATTGAATTAATTTACTGAAGTATGTGACCATACTTAACTACCTTTCTAATTCACGCGCTTTCTGGTTTGGAGCCAAGATTTACATAATTATTTCTATTTTTGAGCTGTCAGGACTGACACATTTCCCAAATGCCTAAGTTTAGCCATTTTTAGCTTACACTTGCCCTAACTGAAGTATAGTCCTTCATCTTTAGCTTTTCAAGTACTTGACGGACTTTTGTTCTTCTGGGATTGCAAAATATAATTCTATCTAGCAGTCCACTGAGACCTCTAAATAACTCTGCTCTGATTATACCAAACACATCTAGGGATCTTTAATGCTCTTTCTGATGTAAGGCAATTTCAAGAATTACAACAAATAATAGGGAACATAATTTAGAACTATTTTTTCTCTAACCAAATTTGTCAGAAATATTAAAAATCTTCACTGTTTGAAAACTACTAAGTGGATCTTGGGAAGATTTATTTTGCCTTCTTTCCTCCCTATTTTTCATCCTTTCGGTTTTTTCTTTTTTATTAGGTGGTACCTGAGGAGTGTAAGGAGGTTACTACTTGTTGTTGCCTTTCAAAAAGCATGCATACACAGACATACTTTCTCTAAATGTTTCAAAATGCTGTTATTCATAGAATAACTATAATTTATATGCAGAGGGTTTAATATCAAGGGGGAACTTCTAAAATGTAATAGACTACATATAAAAAACCTCAGCATACACAAGGTAGTCCTTCTCAGCAGCCCATTAAGGTGTCATAACAAAGGACACAGAGAAAACTGGTGGCTGTCATTGTTTGGCATCTGTCACAGATCATGAGCAGTATCTATAGTATTTTACATTCTGGCAGATTATGGCAGATCCTGTGGATCCAGTACAGTTCAAGAGCATGTAGGATTACATATTTCCCTAGTATAGTAATGTGTTTAGTATTTTCAGCAGTTGTCTGCTATTGCTACACAAAAGAAAAAATACAGAAAAACTTGACATTTTTGTTGCTTTTTCTTTGGAATCAATTTCTACCTAAAGCAGCTTCAACAGTTTCACTTCACATTTAAGAACTTCCTTTCAATGGTGAACTTTATTTCAGGAAGTGAAAAAGACAGTAATATCCAGTCTATAAGATGTCTTTCATCCTTCAATCCAAAAAGCATCACATTTTTCAAGAGATTCTGTTCTTGTTTTTCCAGCTTCCTACAAGACTGAATCACAGAACCATAGAATAGTTTGGGT
>NW_009199695.1:762-18802 GCF_000690835.1 Fulmarus glacialis | reverse complement strand
TAAGTCTGTGGACGATGCACGGCGCTGCGTAGAAGCGCGGCACCTCTGGGCCACTACGGGTGGTGGGTTGCCCTCTGCCTTAGGGGAAGGCATTCGAGATGGTGATGCATTGAGAAAGTCAGTGCATTGGGGTAACTGCCCATCTTTATACCATGTCAGCTATATGGCAATAAATCAGGAAAAAATATGTGGATAGAAGTGTGATAAATACTCCTATTAAGCAGTCATTTTGTAATTGCATATAATTGCCGTAATGTGAAAATGGTTTCACTGATGTTTCAAATACCAACATTTCATGTGTCCTTTACTCTTTCTTTTTTGCAAAATAGTGAAAATTGGCTATGCATAGTTGCCATAATGAGATTAGTAACCAAATGAATGAAAAAATATATACCCATTTTCTACTGTAACATCAGAAGTCCATGCAGAAGAACACTTATTGATGAGCACTTCAGATTGACTCGGTACAAATTGTTGCACTAGGTAAACAGCACAGTTTTCCCATAGAATTAAAACATTTTCCCCCTTTGCCTAATGAAAAGTGACTATAATGAGTTGGATCCCTGTGGTATAGTTTGCTTGGGGTTTTTTTTGTTTGTTTGTTTTTTAAGAACCTTTCTAAGGCCTGAGAGAAACAGACTACAAACATCGACCAGAATTGTGGTTTCATTGAAATCAATAGCAAAACTGTCATTGATTTCAACAGAGGTAGTATTTCACCTTGTATGTGGATGAAAGAATGAGCGTCTCACACTGTAGATATAAACAAGATAAACAAGTAAATTCAACAGCTCCTGTGGTTCTCCTTGGGTTCTGAGAAAATTGGCAAGCAGAATTGTTGCATGATGTTTTCTTTATGCTGTCTGAGTGCTCTGATGAGAATTAGATTTGCAGTAATGCTTATTTCTAATACTATTTCTTGCGAGTATCTGAATAATTTCATTAACAGTTAATAATAAGTGATTCAGGAATGTTATGCTTTAATAATAAATGAGTTGGCATATGACTAGATTGGAGACCGAAACTTGAAAACGTGATATCCATATCATTTTCTCACAGTCTTACAAAATTTTTCTTTTACTGCATTTTCTTTCGTTCGTTGTCTTCTTTCTTGATTTTTTCTTTTTTCTTTCTTCTTTCTTTTTTCTTTCTTTTCTTCTTCTTTCCTTCTCTCTTTCAAAAAAAAGATAGTATAAGGGTACTCTTCACTTCTATTTTGTGGAGGACATAACTTTAATTTTCACTTTCTCTTTACCATGTGGAAGAACTCCTACTTGAACTAAGAAAGTTTTTTTGAAAATAAGATAATCAGAAAAGCTTAAGAGTGGAAAAAGTAAATCTGAAGCTTCGTTTGGTCACGTTCCATTAAGAGTATGTGTTTACAGGATAAAAATTTACTAGTGTTAGGAAATGAACAGAAAGAAAAAATATATTCATTTAATCAGAGGAAAAAAAACCCTAGAATTTGTTGTTCTGACATAGTTCTATTATGTCAGAACATTTTTGCTAAGATTTAAAACACCAGCAAACTAAAACTGCTATATCACACAATTTCCTCCTTTCTGCATAGTAAGAAAATTAAATAATTATGTTCAGTTTAAGTTTAGGTGGAACAAGGAAAGTTAATATGATTGTGGTAATATTGTTCGTTAGCTTTCTTCTTTAATGTTATGTTATAATTGTTATATTTTTTTTTTCCTTCTTGGTCTTAATGCTTGCTTATTTTTCTGTGTTAGATCAAGGTGTACTTTTCCCTAGCCTGCCTTCAGTGTATATTCTTATTTTTCCTGCAGCTTCCATAATTTTCTCATCCATTATATCCTGTATCTTCTCACTTGTTCTTTATTTGTGGATATAATAGCTGTAATAGACTGTTCTTGCTTCAGAACAAACACAAAAGAGGGAATAGCCTGTGCTTGTACCCTTCTATTCTCAAGAGTCCTATTTGTCTCAAATCATGAATCTTTCTCTTTCTTATACTTCCTTACTTTTTCAAATCCTTACTCTAATCACTTTTTGTCCTAGAATATTTAGCAGACCATTCTCAGAGGTAAGTATGAAAAACAAATTCCCTTGAGACTAAGTCAGGTGAGAAGCCAGGAGCTGGAAACCTTATTGTTCTATCACAATTCATTTAGTGACAACACAAATGAGGTTTTTCATTTTAGGAATCTAATGAAAACTAATCTAATACTGAAATTTAATTCTGAGCTATATTGCCAGATAGGAAAATACTACAGAGTCGGAATACCGATAATACTACCTTGAACGTGGAACGTACATCCCTCTTTCTTGTACTCCGTTTCATTCTTTTCCTCTTGATACTGAAAATGTGGTATCAATACTCTAATCCTGATGCTTCATTTTTAATCCTGATCTTTGCTTACTAACTATTCGATAAAATTGGATGGCTCTGGACACAGAGAGAGAAAAAATATTTTCCTTCCGGTAGTCATTCTTACACCAGAGCTCCTCGTTTGAAGTTTTGTGAATGTCTGCCACTTTTTCTGATACATAGCTACCTCTTTGAATCCTTCTTCCCAGAGCCTCTTATTGCTGCATCCTGCGTTTTCTTGGGCAGAAGCTAAAGACAACCTTGCTTTTGTGCCACAAAAGGTGGCAAAGTCCTGGTCCCTTTTTCACCTAAAGGTTTCAACAGCAGCAGAGATACTATAATATTTTGGTGGGATTTGGGATTCGGATAGCTGTATGCCTCCTTCTTACAAGTTTGGAAGGGTAATTTTGAAACAGTAAAGACTGGTCACGCAGACTATTTAAAGCAATGAATGCTTTGATTATGAAGACTTCAGTAGTACACAGCCAGATTACCTGACTGCAGGCTGTGGACAACTGTAGATCTTCAGGCTGTGAATATAAACAAGCCTTATTAAAGGTCATACTCTTTTTCTGTCATGAAACTAATCCCTGGATTTATTGAGTGGTTCTCTAAACTGTTGTGTGTATTAGAGATTTGTTCCAGCATTTCAGAAATGAAACTATTCTATACATATAGTAGTTATGTCAGAGTTCTAAAGTAATTTTGAAATTTAGAAAACCAGTGTTTTTCATTAGAAAACAGTGAGTTTTGTGTATTTTTTAATTTGTGTTGTGAAATTAAAAAAAAAAAGAACAAACCAGGATAAGCTAGAAAAAAGGTTGGAATTACAGCCATTGGACATGTACTGTACCCACCTCAGAAAGTTCCATTTATTTTTTGTACGTCTAGGCAATGTATGCAGGTAGAAATTTCCTTTACTTACAGAGAGAAATAATCTGATGTAATAATTTTATGAGGCCAAAATGTTTTATACCTTGTTAATATAGGAGTGCCTACCAAGGTTATTGAACTGTGTGCTGTTGTATATATTGGATTTGTATGAAGCTTATTCATTGGGCAATGAATGCAGAAAATATTTTGCACGTCGCTTATGTTAGCATATATTTGGATGTGCTTTTTCTTTCTTTCATTTCTTACTAAGTTTTAAGACCTTTTCTGGAAAGGTCTAGCTGGTTAAAACGTAACTCTTTCTCATACTCTTTTGTTCGAAGTAAAGTTACATATTATAGAGGGTAAGGGGAAAAAATTTCTTCTCTCTACTCATAAAGAAAATGGTACAGAAAGAATTTACATATTGTTTTCAAGACTTTCCCTGGAGTACTTATCAATCTATGAATGTATTTGATTTGGAGTCTCATCTCCTTCAGAAATTAGAAGCTTCATTTGTGCTTCTTCTCCGATTAAATGAACTGTGATGAGACAATGATGTTTTCTTCTTCTGGCAGAAAATGTAATTCAGCCTAGGTAGTCTTATGCACTGATTTTTAATTTTTTTTTTTTTTCCCCAGCAATTGCAGCAGCAGAAATAGTTCTTCAAAGGAAGATGAATGTTTAGATGACAGGGTGATATATGCTTTAAAAATATCTGAGTTAGGTGGTATTGGCAAGAAAAGGAGCCAAAGCAAGGGAGAGTTTAAAAAAATGTGACACATTTAGCCTGTGGGTACTCTTTCAAAACATATCCATTTGGATTCAGAGTGTTCCAATACCATTTAAGCAACCTTAGTTGGGTTAGTATTAATAGAGGAAATCAATTAGCTGAATTTTCATCACATTTCTAAGAGTAATCAAGCATTTCAGTTGCTAGTCACGCATGAATGCATACAAACTTTGAGAAGAAATAAGTCGTGTTCTTACTGACATACAAAAAAATTTACATATAAAATGCAAACACACATTCATAGATTTCCCTGACTGTATGTTCAACCAGGCTGTAGTCTTGCAGTTTTAAGAGGCCCCATTTTAGAGTGCCCATTGAGTTTCTCAAGGTACAGCAGCCTAGTGATTTTTTTTTTTGCTGTCAGGATAGCTCTGCAGGATGAAAAAAGTTCTTCTAGTCTTGTAAGGGACCCAGCGAAGATCAAGATTGCACAATACACTTTAGAGTTAAATAAACTACCACCAGTGTTCAAAACTGAGAGGTTCAAAGGCACCAGGTGCTTAATTACTGCCTATGTACATGAGTATTATCATTATTAGTATGACTTTTTTTTGTGGAACATTACTCATGAAGATGTACAAGTATCAAACAATGTGGTATGTTTGCAATTCCAACTTTTTATTAGCTTTTATTTTAGGAATGAATGAAGCACTAATAAATTTCACATTGAGACATGTAACTGTATTACAAAGGCTACTAGATTTTCATTTTGACCACTAGGTACATGATTAATCTATAGGTGAATGAATATTAACAAAAGTACAATTTTTAATTTTTTTTTTTTTTTTTAAGGATTGCTGGTTGATGTAAATTATTTGTCTCATTTCCCAGTAGACAACAAGTTTAAATTTGTAGTCATATATTAAGCATAAATATTGGCTCAAAGTAAGTCAAAGGTATGCGGTATCTTAAACCACCAAAAAGTATTGCATGGCCTGCTAATAGTAGTGAGCTGTGATGACAAAAGGCTACGAAGAAATGTATATTCTGCCTAATCAGGCTCTACTGTTAAAGTTACTGGCATTGAAGGAGTTGAAAAAGGAATGGGAGGGAATATGTGGAATTAGACTATGGAACGAGGACTTCCAATAGTGGAAGCACTATGAAGCACAGATTTTCCTCATAAAGAAAAGAAAAAAGATGTATTTATGTTAAAAATATTCCTGCCTTCCATTCCAGTTAGTTTGAGCTCATAAACTAGAATGGGAAGTGTTTTAGCATTTTTATTACAGCGTTGTTCTGTAAAACAACATTGTTTCCATCTGTATGTCTGTGTGGATGTAACTGAGATGCATAAAACATTAGGTGCATATTACTGACATAGAATCCGTATTGTTCTTTTAGCTGTTCTCTGCACAAACTGCACCTGAAGAGCTATTCTATCTACAAAAACCTTTTCCTGTATTGGGGGTCTCAGTTTGGGACATTGTTAGAATTTGGAGTAGCAAACCAAGATCATGGAGACCAGGATATATTAAGAAGGTGCATCATTTCACAAAAATATCTGTTTGTACTGTGTAGCCAAGCATTAGTGCCTGGAAGGTCGCCAAGTGAGTGCAGTAATTTCCGTAATTATGCAGTTAAAACTGCATCATGAAGGCATCTGATTTATTTGAAGATCTTATTGTTTTACGTGATGAGAGAGGGATGAACTCCTTGCAGTTAGTGTTGCACTCAAGACTGTAGGCAAACTTGGCAGCTGATTTATCACGAAGAGAAAAGGAAACCTCACTGAGGTAGCAAATGATCAAACGCTGCAGCTTTCATTATTACAATCACTAACAATTTGTGACATTAGATTATTGGCAGAGCATGATTCCCCATTGGTCAGTGCCTGTATAATAACAACAATAATAATTTATTTCCAGTAGAACCTAATTGGATGAAATAAATGAAATAATGAATACAGAGAATTCATAATTCTCAAAAAAATGAAAAGAGATACTGCCTATCCTGAGGGCTTAGAAACTTCTCAAGCGTGATTCAACGTGGTGTTAGAATTGAGAGGTAGTCGTAGGCCATTAATGGCTTTATCTTGTCTTCCTGTCATTTCACTATTGGTGTTACCAAAAATGGAATAAACCTGAAGTTTTAATTGGCTAGCTTCTTGTAGTATCTGCAAAATAAATTGGTCTGAATGTGGACCTTAGTGGCACTGCTGATCAGCTCAGGAGAATACGTATATAGAATATTGGAAAGCATAGGCAATTGCATGGATGAGTGTGGAAGCTGGTAGCAAAATGCCAATTGGGAGCATAGATTTTGTCCAATTTTTCGTTCTACTAAAACAAATGCAGTAGTCAGGTATGTAGTTATTTCTGGTTTACTTTCAGAGAGCAATATTGTCAAGAGGTGACATGCCAGTTGGTGCTCACTTGGAAATACTTAGATGTCTTGATTTTTCTAGGAATAGAGTGTCCTTCTTTGGGGAAGAATACCTTTCTCTAATATCTGTAGTGAAATATCCAGACTGTTCACTCTTAAGAGTTATTGTATGACTCACTTTCTGCCCACTTCTTAAAAATCAGCTTATGTAAGCCAGGAAGTTAAGCAAAATACAGTTCACAGCATAGATGATAGCTTGAAAATCATTTTATAGTTACTGATTTTCTATTATAAAGATAGTTAGTCCTGCCTAATGATATAGTATTATGCTGCAGGCAATATGGAGGTTGATTGGCAACTCTGATGCAGGGCTGAATTCCTTCCAGAAGGTCACTGGGGATAAAACAAGCACGTCTTAGGGAATAAACATATCCCTTGATTAAAAACAATTCAGTACGTTTCATAACTTTTGCAATTTTCATACAAATAAGTAGAAGATCATGATAAATTACGCTTTCTGTTTTGCTAAGGCGGAAACCGTTTTAAAAAGCATTTTATCCACAGGAGCCAGCAGAGGGTCAGGTATGCTATGAAAAGCTAACACAACTGTAAAAGTGTTCCAGTAAGCTCCTCAGCTGTAGGCACATTTCAGCCTCTATTCTTGGTTCAAGGCCATTGCTTTACATGAGCTTGTGATTAATCCTACTACCTTGAAGGTATACTAGGGAGTAGAATACTTCTTGAACAGAGCCATAGATGTGCATCGTGCTGTGTATATGGATTTGTTCTTTTCTTTTCCAGGGATGTTTTAGTACATGCTTTAAAAAAAAACCATGAAACAAACAGACTCATTTAACTAGCACAAAAATTATTGAATGAAAGAGAATAATTTATAGTCTATCTTGCAAACAGTATCACGCAAAACAGAAACAATGGGGCACAAAGAGTGAGATAAAAGGAACAGGATAATGTTAGCACCTGATACATTTCAGTTGCTACTTTCTGAAAGCTAACCTTGAGATTTTGATGGCCTTGTAGACTTCCGTTGTGTTAATTTGTGAGTAAAAGCAACGGATGGCTGGAAACAATTGTTTACCTAAGCCTCATGGGAAAGATGGGGGAGGAGAAGAAAGGCAAATTATAGTTCACTGTATTTGCTTTTCTTAGTGGGGTTTGAAGTGACCTGTTCTCCAGTTGATTCTGAAAGAAGAAAATAGAAAAATATGTAAAAAGTTTATATATGAAACTGTATTTTCATATATATTTTATAGATAGTGATTCTTTGTGTACCTACTGGAATCAGAGGTTAAATGCACATTCTGATCATCTTCTTTATGAGTTGTTGACACCATGCTGGGAACTAAGTTACATAACAGTGCATTAGAAAATAGCCCAAAGAAAAAGCCCTTCCACCTCTTAACTTACAATGCATTACTTATCAGAGAAGCCTGATAGACTGTAAGCATTAAAATTTTAGGGAGTAGAAATTATCTTTTTTGTTCTGCAAATGCAAAATATGTAGAATAAGTAGGGTTTAGTCCTTGATTATAGCCTGTACAGGCTACTGAAATTAAAATAGTGTGTTGTACAAACATGTTTTTTCTGTCAGTATTTCCCTTTATTACTCCTGGTTTTAGCCTGAGGCAGAAAATACTACTTTGAAGTCCCCGGTCATTTTTAGTTTTTAGAAAGTGTTTTAGATCTTTACTAGCTTAATTTACCTCCACCACAGCTATGACAAAAATATCACCAAAAGATTTTTAAAATAAATTATTACCACACAGCCTTGTGATGTCTTTTTGTTCAGTACTTTCAATCCTGAGACATTTCTGTTTTACCGGAAGGAGGCAGTAAGAATCCGGTGTGGTGGACTAAAATGTTAACAATCCTTCCTGAAGGAAGGATAAAAAATAACTAATTATGGATTCACTGCCTTGTGTGGTCACTAAAGGCTTAAGGTTTGGATTTAGTTACTTAAATAAAGACACCCGGTGTCATCTAAGATGCACTAAATTATTATAAAAACCCATCCATTTGGAGCTGGAAGTTTCAACACAACTACAGGAGACTTCCGCCCTTCTGGTACAGCTTTTAGAGGAGATATTTCAAGTAACATAAAAAAGCACTGGATGTGTAGGTTTAGACAACCACATGCATTGTCTCCGTAGTGCTTTCTACCTTCTACATGGAAATCCAGAGCTTCAGTTCCCCTTTCAAGGGTGACACAGATATTTATATAATCCTGAAAATCCAGGTTCACTTTCTGGATAAGCCAAAGATACCTATATATTGTGGCATGTTTCTTCCTGAACTCAAAGTTCACCAGGTGCTTTGAACACATCAGCACCTCAGCTCCTGCCTGCTACCGTTGCATCTGTGGCATTGAATGAAAGTTCAAATTTCAGTGGGTCAATGCAAAATTCTTGTTCTGAGTCTAAATTTGTAGTTAAACTAGAGCATAATTTTCAGATCTGTTTCTCTAAATGTGTATGTCCTATCATAGTCCTTAGTAAATTACTTCGATGGTTAATTGTTAAAAATTTGTGCTCTGTATTCGTTAGCTGTTATAGAGCCTTATATCCTAGTCTGCTGCTTTGAAAATCCCCTTATTTTTGAAATTTCTGTTCTTATGGAGGTAGAGAGACTAAGTCACTCTTTGTTCTTTCATTTGATAGGTTCAATTTAATTCATACCTGTAGAAGAAATGCTTCACGAGGCTTTGATCATTCTCGTGAATCTTCCTCAAATCTTCTCTGCTTATGTCTAATGTGACCTCTAGAACTAGATACATTATAGAAACTTAAACCATTTTTTTCCAGTGGCATTTCTTTCCAGGGAAAAGGCTTACATCCTATAAGGATATATTTACAGGTATCTTTGATCATTGGAGTCATAAATAGGACTGCAAGAGGTTATCTAGTCCTTGGATACATTTCTTGCATGAAGACAGTATATACTATAATCCTGTTGTTCTTAAGGGATGGTTGTAAAAAATTTCCTTTAAAAGATTGCACAGCCTTCCTAAGCAACCTGTTCTAATGCTTCACTGTGCTCACTACTAAATAGATTTTCATGATTTCTAACTTAAATCTCCTTTTCTGGAGTTTTAGCTCATTGCTTTTTATTTTGTCTTCAGACTACACAAAGATGGATGAATTTTCTTCTTTAACACCTCCTCTTACATTCTTAAAGATTTCGTATATGTTGTAGGTCAAGCTATGTATACCCGTGATTATTTTTATTTGCCTCTTTTGGACTGTCTCCAATTATTCCATATCGTCCCTGAGCTGTGGTCCTTCAAAATGCAAAAAAGGCCAGCAGATGCTTTAAGAGTACTGCGTTGACTAAAAAAATGAATTCTGAATGATTTAATGAAGCGCTCTTGCATATAAATCCCAGAATTACATTTGCTTTTTATCACAACAAAATTATATTGTTAACCACTGTGATCCAGTGTAACATTAAATCTTTTTCTGCAGTACTGACGGCTATCCAGTCTAGTCTTGCATTCTTCCTTACCAAACTGTTAAGGTTGCTTTTCTTTTTGTTATCTAACATGAAACCACCATTGGTCGTGATCAGACTGGAGAATATTTTGTCCACCAGCAGGCTAACAGTAGTGACAGTTTCTTTTAGGTCCTTATCTGTTTATTTTTAAGCTGAAAACGATAGGTTCAAATATATATTGTTTCTAGAGCTCCCTGTAAGCTTTTCTGATTGTATCTAATGTGAACATATTTGATGCAATTGCATTTTGTAGTTTAGCATTTAGCAATATTTTTGAGTCCAGAATCAAAATACCAAAATCACAAGTCAAGCTGTGTGATTTACCATCAAAGCAAATAATGTCATTAGAAATTTGCAAAACTAGTATGACAAGATATTTTCCAGAAATGAAATTGGGATTAATTATATATCCTTCTTTAATTTTTAATCAGTATTTTTAAATTATTTTGGCCTTTCCTACCAATGAAAACAAAAAAACCCAAAAATGTTTTGTTTCAAGCCAAATTTGGAAAATCTACATTTTATGTAGTAACTTAAAAATGAAAATCTAAAATGTCTTTTTTTTTTCCTTGGAAAGGCCAAAATGTTCTGATATTCTGGTAAATGCATTGTGTATTTTCGTTTCTTCCTAAAATGAATTGTCAAAGGAAATCACAAAGTTTCAACAAAACAGTCTGAGTTTAAAAAAAAAATTGCGTTTTCCACTAAAAAAGACATTGGTTGGAAAATGGTCGCTTAATTGGCTCCCTTAATTACCTGAACTTGTAGAATTGGTATCTAAGTAGTTAGAAAATATTTTCTCACAGTGCTAACTGGTGGCTTCATTACTTTTATATTTAACATCTTCGTTTTGTGCTAAATGCATGCTCACCTTTCATTATTATTTTTAATTCTTCTAGTTTGTTGTTACTTTAATAGCTTTATAATATCATTATAGTTAGGTTTTATCAGACAGTAAAAGCTAGGAGGTGAGTTCTATCTAGGAGGTGAGTTCTGTTTTATTCAACAGCATGTGAGGAGGTTTTAATAATACCAGGAGCTATCGCAGATGATTACACTAATGTCTGTCTAGTCTGGTATTCCAACTGTACTGGTAAGTACCAGAAATTCTGTAGGAAGAAATCAAATTCCCTGTTATCCAAATGAAGTCTAAGTCTTATTTTTCATAAATCCCATAATAAATATATGGCTTGTGTAATGAAAAGCTTGAAATAGCGTTTTTATTTAAATGAACTTACTGTTTTAATCATAGATTCTAGTTTTGACTCTTTTTTGACATTGAAAGCTTTCTGGTACTTTGCATTAGAATAAGCTATATTGCCTAGGCACAGGAACCTAAAAAGTAAACACAAATCCATGCTTTCTTCTTCTCAACAATTTAAGCCTTTGTCTTCTGAAGTGCATCTCTGAAATGCCTCTGCACTAATGCATGCAGCATGGGGAATAAACAGGAGGAGTTAGAAGTCTGTGTGCAGTTACAGGGCTATGACCTCACTGGGGTCGTGGAGATGTGGTGGGATAGCTCACATGACTGGAGTCATGCAGTGGAGAGAGGCTCACAGGCTCTTTAGGAAGGACAGGCTGGGAAGATGAGGATGGGGAGTTGCCCTTTATGTGAGAGAGCAGCTGGAATGCATGGAGCTCTGCCTTGGGACATTTCTGGAGTCAGTCAAGAGCTTATGGGTGAAGATTACCAGGCAGACCAATGTGGTGGCTGGTTTCATGGATATCTGCTATGGACCTTCTGATCAGGAGGAAGTAGATGAGGCCTTCTTCAGATAACTGAAAGAAGCCTCATGTTCCCCCTGGTATTCATAGGGGATTTGAACCAATCTGATACCTGCTGGAAGGACAATACAGCAGGGCTCAAGCAATTGAAGAAATTCCTTGAGTACTCTGATGACAACTTTCTTGCAACAACTGAGGAGCCAACACGGAAAATTGCTCTACTGGACCTGGAGCATCTTTCATATGAGGAGAGGCTGAGAGAGCTGGGGTTGTTCAGCCTGGAGAAGAGATGGCTCAGGGGTGGATCTGATCAATGTGGATCAATACCTGATGGGAGGGAATGAAATGGGAGGGAGTTAGAGTCTTCTTAGTAGTGCCCACTGACAGGACAGGAGGCAATGGACACAACTTAAAACACATGAAATTTATTTCCATACAAGTTTGTAGATGTGGTCTAAACTAGATGGAACATAGTTGTCTGATCTCTTGTCATACGGAGTGAACTCCTGATCTGGTTGAAGTTAAGGATAATAATTTTCTCTGACTTGACTTAGGGCTAGAATTTTACTTTAGGGCTTCTTCCTTTGGTACTATTATCTAAAAAATGCATGGGCCACTTCAGGTGTTTTTTGAAAGCTCTTGTATTTTGTAAATATCGTTATATTCCACTTGTTTCTATTCCCCCAAGAGATCTCCTGCAAGAGCCGTTGCATCCCATTTCATTTTGTTTTCCAACAAAAACAAGCTACCAGTCTGTGTAAATGATTGTTAAAGGCAGAACAGATTTTGCTAGCAAGGACTTCAGCATCTTCTTTCCCAGTCTTGAAAACCTATGAAAGGTATCAAATAAGAAAGGTCAGAGTGAGCTGGGACACTTACCGCTTTCTTTACAATGGAAAGTACTATAGTTACTTAAGTATGCAACTTGACTTCCTAACTCATGACTGAGAAATACAATGAATGTTTTTGCTACAAAGTGCCCCTTCTATATGTTCAATACAGTATTTTTTCCCATTCACTTGCATTCCAGGAGGAAGTCAAGCATATTTCTCTTTCCAGGTCCTGTTATTGACCTGTGACATCTAAGCAGCTTCTAGAACAAGACAGCTATAGAAGACCAGCCCTGCATCTCATTTTAAGTCCATATCTTTTCCGGTGAGCTGTGGAAAAAAAGAAAATCATAACAAATAGAAAAAAAATTACCATTTCATGCTTAGGAGCAGGTCCTCTTTGAACATAGGAGCAACTGTAGGGCGATGATGCTAATCGAATGCACTGGCAAGTCTATGTGGAAGAATAGTAATGTATTGGTTCAGTCTAAGGCAATCCATTTCCATTTCATTTGAGTCAGCTTTCCTTGGGTTAGCTCTCCTGAAAGAGCTGTTCCCCAACAGTCCCTGCTGCAGCTGAACATTGCAGCCTTTTTCACAGCATAGGTCAGAGAACTCAGCTTTCATCTTTCCATGTGAAAGGCGAATCGGGCATTTGTAGCTCTTGTTCAGTTTTATACTCCGCATCGGGACTACGCTCTACATCATTTCTGTCTATAATGCTGAGGACTATGACATGCTTAGAAATTTCTTTCCTACTTAAATAAGGGAGGAGAAAGCAATTCCCCTCCCTCATTTGCCATAAGCACGGTTGTATTTCCCTTTCCATCTATTGCTCCAAATTTGGTAATCCTCATTCAGTGAGTAGTCCTACAGAGGCCTGTTGCTCTTGGAGGACTAGTGTGTGGTATGTACAGTCACATGGAGGAATATCCAAAATGATGAATCAAGAATAGCAATAGAAGTACAATAAATTAAATTGTCAAACCCTAAGAAGTAAGTAGAAAATATATAAAACTAGACAGTTCAAATAATCTGTTTTCCATAATGACAAATACCTTCTCCCAAAGTAGGGAAATTCAACTTTTCTGGTGTTTTTAGATGTGTTTATCATGGTTCGTTTTATCCAGCAGGACCTTAAATCACTCTTACTGTGTAGTGTATCTACTTTAAATAATTTCTAAAAAACAGAAAATGTATCATGCTGCCCTTTTCTCTCATGATAATAAATAAAAGCACAGTAAATTAATGCTTTGGGTTTTTTATTTGTAAAATAGTATGGCAACTATGAGTAGTTTCATACATTATCCTTAGCACTGTAGAATCTGCACCTCTTTTGCACAAATGACTAAGAGGACTAATTTGTATTTGTTTGTATTCCTTTTGTGCATCTCTACCTGTCCCTAATGGTCAACAGATATGGTTTTTTTCATGTAAATTGCAAATTCAGTTTAGTAATATGAACTTCAAAGAATCTCAAGCTAAAGCTTTCATGTGGGACTGCCTGTTTTTCCTGAGGTTATTCACATAAAAAAAGGAGTGAGGTTTGCATGTCTAAGTTTTTTAAAATACAAACAAGACAAAGATAACCTGAAAAAAGAAAACTCACTGTTAGACTTTAAAAAGTGAGTTTACAAACAAATGTTTGCATGCCACATACTACTTGCATGCCACTACTAGCAGAACAAGTCCTTTCCTTCCAGTTTGCTGCTGGTAAAAGTGACTTTTACAGGTTCTCTGCGTGGCAACAAACTCTTGATAGTCCACTTTCAAACCTTTGGATAAGTCTCTTTGCTTCTATTGGTTATGTCACTTGGCAATGACTGCTTCCTGCCTGCATTAATAGTACTACTTTTTCTCACTTATGTTGCAGGTTGTCTATGTTTTGGGTATCTGCACTCTTGGATATTTTTTGATACCTCTATTGCCTTTCTTTGAACTCCAGATGGTGCTCCCAAATGGACATAATCACACGCAGGGAAAAAAACAGGGTGCCCTCTTTTGTTTAGCAGCAACTTTTAAATATAATATGTACAGTATAATGCAAATTGCAAATAAATAAATAAACAAATAAATAAATTAGGCATTGTTTCTTTGGGAAGCTCTCACTTCTTTTTCTGATGGCTACCTGGGGAGAATTTTGGAAAGTGTCTAGGTTTCTTAAATCTTCAGAATAGGAGATGAGATTTGGTTCTGCTAGGTGAAAAAGTCGTGGACAGCTGCAAAGACTGGTGGATACTGGTGGCTATTTGCAAAGACTGGCTGAAGCAGACTAGAGCAGAGGAGGGTAAAGAAGTGGGTTTTGTGAATTCTCAGCTGAGATACTCACGTTCTGAGGCAGAAAAGTGGTCATTATTGGGTAAATGAGCTTCAAGTCTGGGAAAGACTGTCGCTGTGTGGTAGTACTGCTTAGATGTCACCAGACAAATGGGCTTCTTGAAAGCAGGTGACACAAAAGACCAGCTAAAAAATGAGACAAAACATGGAAATAACTATTTTAGGAGGGTCAGTGGTTGAGAAGCAGCATGGGAATAATGGATATGAAGTGAGACTAAAATGGATGAGAAACCAAACCATGAATTCAGGGATGAGAGTCTATTAGTTAGGATTTCTGATACAACATAATATGGAAAGAGAAAAAGAATATTATAGCAGGAAAAGAGGAAAATGGGAACTGAACTTTTCTCTATTCATTATCTTCAAAGAAGCATATCTTTAGTTAATAAACAGGTGTAACAGTCTTCAAACATTCTCTGTATTACCTCTGCTACAACTGGCTCTCTTAATGAGTAGCAACCTAATCCATTACAAACTTCTCCAAATATGTGTAAACCCATGATATGGCATAAAACTGTGTGGATGATAAAGGGAATCATAAATGGATCATATAAGCAAGGAATTTGCATGTTTGCGTAGTGTAGTATTTGATTTCTTTAACACGGTATTTACTCTGACAGCTTGAAAGGTGAAAAGTATAGTATTGCATTGTCTATAATTTCCTGCAAGATAAATCTGAACATCTCTGTTGAAATTGTAACTGTAATTTGCTAAGAAAAGCATCATTCAAATCTACAATTACTGTTATTTCATAAGGTATTTCATAAGACATAAGTAAAGTCAAATAGTTTAATGAAGTCATGGTCCTCTGAGAAGCTTCAATACCCAACAGCAGAAGATCTATTTTATAGCAGAGTTTGATAATGATTTTCTAGGCCATTGACTTGCGTAAAGAAAGACCTTAAATTTTCCTTTAGTCTCACATAATAGATTTCGATATAAAGTGGAAGCAAATAAGGTATTCTATAACTTGATTAATTATTTTTTTTTTACTTTTTGAATCAAACAGTGATTATGGTATGAAATAACAAGTTGATTCTGTCTGTTTTACATAGGATGCTATACTGTATTTATCACTGTAACATCTAACTATCATCCAGTGTTTCATTAAACTTATGGACAACATTTGTCATGTGCTGCTTGATTCCCTTTTTTTTTTATTACAAGCAAAAGTGTATGGCAGGAGGCATATTTTGCACTGTTGTTGATATTGCAGCTGTGCTACTGTTTAGTGCACATGTCGCTTTGCACTGATTCGAAAGAAGATAAGGTCAGAAGAAAGTGCTTGTATTGCTGTCAAGTTTTGCAATGATTTTAGCTGCCGGGTAAAATGGTTTTTTGCAGATCTGAGTTGTGAGCTTTGTGCACAACACACATGACCTCCATGTGGAAAGACAGCAAGCTGTTGATATCAGTCTTCCCTCCAGAACTTCAGAAGAGTTTGAGGAGACATCATCTCCTCAAGGATCAAGCCTGTGAAATAATTTGGTATTCTTTACGGTTTTTTTGTACTGGGACAGACAAAAACTCTTTTTCAGCCCATATTCTCTTTTTGCCAGTGACCAGTTAAGTACATGAATTGACCAAGCCTATGCTGAGTCCCCTAGAACATCCTGCTTGCTTCCCGCAGTCAGCTGTGAACCACAGACTATATTCACAACTTTTCAACCATGAATTTGTCTATTTACCTTTTGAACTCTTTTAAACCTTTCTTTTATATCTTTGACTTCTACAAGTTTGTATGGTAATGCGGTTCTACACTTCAACTGCATGCTGGATGAAAACTACATTTAATTTTTTTTTTTTTAAACTGTTGACTGATAATTCACAGATCTTTTTTTAGTTCTTGCACTGTGAGAAAATGGAAAGTAACTATTCCTTTTGAATGCCATTCATGATTTTATAATAATTTATCTTATCTCCCACCAGGCATCTGTCTTCCAATATGAGAGTTATTATCAATTCAATTCTTGTAAAGAAGCTATTTCATTTCTTACATCATCCCTGTCACCTATATACTTTTTATATTTCTACTATACCTTTTCTGAGATGGAGAGATCAGGACCCCACACAGTATTTGTCATAGGTACTCATCATGAGTTTACACCATGTCACAATACTGGTTTTGTGTTTTGATCTCTATTTTCTTCCTAGCATTCTGTTTGACTTGCTGACTTCTCTTGAGCAAAAAAATTTTTTCATGAGGCTGTCTCTGCTGCCTCTTTCCTTAGCATTAAATAGCTACTATACATACCAGGTATGTATAGTTGGTTTTGGTTGTTGTTTGGTTTTTTTTAAATTCCTTTTTCAGTTTTTCTTTCCTTTTGTTTCATTATGTGTTTACTGACATAGACTTTCATCAGTTATGTTATTTCCCAGTCAGCTATTATCATAGGCAATTCTTTTTGGTCAGCTTTTCTTTTAATAATCTGTTCCCGTTCCATTATGGAAGCTCCACAATTGCTTTCACCCTTTGCTTCCAATCTTGTCACTGGTTAGTAATCAATGAGAAACCTTATTGCTTATCCATGGCATAGTTTCTTTAAAAGCCACTGACACTGGACTTGAGCAAAACTTTTTAGAAATTCAGGTATACGGTTTTCTAATGTCTTTTTTGTCCTAAACGTGCTCTAGATATTCAGCTTCTGATGCATTTGAATATTTTGTCACCTTAGCAAATTGTTACTAAAAATCTTTTTTGACATGTTGTGATGGGTTGACCCTGGCTGGATACCATGTGCCCACCATGCCGCTCTATCACTCCCATCCTCAGCTGGACAGGGGAGAGAAAATATAACGAAAGGCTTGTGGGCCGAGATAAGGACAGGGAGAGATCACTTGCCAATTTCTGTCACGGGCAAAACAGACTCAACTTGGGGAAATCAGTTTAATTTATTACCAATCAAATCAGAGTAGGGTAATGAGAAATAAAAACTAAATATTAAATTACCTTTCCTCCACCCCTCTCTTCTTACCAGGCTCAACTTCACTCCCGATTTTCTCTACCTCCTCCCCCAGCGGCACAGGAGGACGGGGAATGGGGGGGTCGGTTCATCACACATTGTGTCTGCTGCTCCTTCCTCCTCAGGGGGAGGACTCCTCACACTCTTCCCCTGCTCCAGTGTGGGGTCCCTCCCACAGGCTACAGTTCTTCACAAACTGCTCCAGCGTGGGTGCCTTCCATGGGGTGCAGTCCTTCAGGAACAGACTGCTCCAGCATGGGTCCCCCACGAGGTCGTAAGTCCTGCCAGCAAACCTGCTCCAGTGTGGGCTCCTCTCTCCACAGGTCCTGCCAGGAGCCTGCTCCAACTTGGG
>NW_009199695.1:0-375 GCF_000690835.1 Fulmarus glacialis | reverse complement strand
CATAGGGGAAGCGTCTAGCAGCTTCTCACAGAAGCTCTCCCTGTATCCCCCCCACTACCAAAACCTGGCCACGCAAATGCAATACATGTCTGTTGTAGCTTTCTTTTAACTTGTCAGAGCTTATGCTACGTTATATCTCACATAATCATAATTAATTTCTAAATAAATTTTTAGATAAAAAATTTCTAATTTATGAAGGATGCCTTTTGACTTCTAATACACTTTTTTGTTTAACCAAACTGCAGAAATAAGGTTAGAACACTTATCCTTTAAAGACTGTATTTATATTTTGATATTCATTTACTGTCAGCTTCTAAATGAGTGCATTTGAACAATCTCTATACCACCCACATTTTTTCCTTTTAACTGTTTAAA
>NW_009199694.1:5584-10816 GCF_000690835.1 Fulmarus glacialis | reverse complement strand
CTTCTGCCAGCCTCTGGCAGAGGCTACATAGCCTCCTCAGAAGCTACATAGTTTGGCGTTTGGCTGTGGTTTTGGAGGGTTTTTTTAATGCATTTCCTCTTGGTTTATCCCTTAGCTGTGCAAATACCACTAGCCAAAAGTTAAGTGAGCATTAGGCAATCACTGTCACAGCTAAAACGAGCTAAAATCTGCTTGTATCAAGGCAAATCCTGTGCCCTACATTGGTGTATTAACACAAACCCTATGGTTTTTACTAGCAAGTGCAAGGCTCTATCTACTGGATCTACAAGGTTGCAGCGTGCAAATATCACGGCTGGGTGAACCATATCGACACATCAGGTGTTTCCAGTCTCCCTGCTGCAGATGCTGAGCTTCTTGCAGAGCCCTCACACTTGGGTAAGCCAGCAAAAGCAGGCAGGCTGAGCTCTGCCTGTCATAGCGTCCCACTGACAAACGTCCCTGTCAGCCTGTGACCATAAAGCCATGCATTAAATCAGCAAAAGCCACAAAGAGGCTGAATTTATACAAACAAAAAGTATTTCAATGAAAGGTCAGGGTGGCCTCAGCAAGAGAAAAGCAGGCTAAGCCAAGCCTGAGCAGTCACCTCAAGTTTGGTTGAAAAGTTGGGAAGCAAAAGGCACAAGCAACAACCCAAGACAGAAAAGTTGAGGACAAGCAACACCTGCCCTGAAAGTTTGGGATTCCCAAGGAGCCAGGAGGGACAGCTAAAATGGGAAGGTGTGGGCAAGGGTTTCTGAATGCTCCGGTCACACTGAGCTGTGCCACAAGTAGCTGTGCATGGAGAGACAGTCTAGGAGCTTTTCTAGATAGAGGGGTTTAGAGGAGAAGCAGAAGAGATCTCAGGCAGCCTTGACAGCACTCCTAGGTGGGAGCAAGGAAGCCTAGACCTCCAGGACAAGCAGAAGAGATCATGGACCTGTAGGAACAGCAGTTGTCAGAGAAGATCCTTACAGATTTCACAAAAGAAAAAAATAGCAGATAGGATAGCTCAGACAATAAAAATCAACAGTGTGGTATCCTTCTAAGGTCAAGTGGATAAAAATAAGAAAGAGATGTTCTCTCCTTTGATGATGAAGAATACTATAAAAAAAGAGATTATTAGAAAAGTCTCCTGCAGTCACAAAGCTACAACACCCCACCTCTCCCCGCAAAACACAAATACCCACTGGTATGACTACTAGTGCTACTAGAATATCCCTTCTACTTTCCAAGCCAAGAATGGGAACTGTTCAAATGCATAGGACATGTCCAAGACAGACATGCATGGTCAGCTCTAGGGCCAGGGGTGGTGTACAAGAGTTTAGGAAAGGATGTGCACACAAGACAATGTGCCATTGCACCTGTCCTGCCATTGATCCAGTCTGATTGTGCTGGTTTTGGCTGGGATAGAGTTAATTTTCTCCATAGTAGCTAGTACGGGGCTATGTTTTGGATTTGTGTTGAAAACAGTGTTGATAATACAGGGATGTTTTTGTTATTGCTGAGCAGTGCTTACACAGAGTCAAGGCCTTTTCTGCTCCTCACCCCACACCACCAGCGAGGAGGCTGGGGGTGCACAAGAAGTTGGGAGGGGACACAGCTGGGACAGCTGACCCCAACTGACTAAAGGGATATTCCATACCATATGACGTCATGCTCAGCATATAAGGCTGGGGGAAGAAGAAGGAGGGGGGGATGTTGGGAGTGATGGCGTTTGTCTTCCCAAGTAACCGTTACATGTGATGGAGCCCTGCTTTCCTGGAGATGGCTGAACACCTGCCTGCTGATGGGAAGTAGTGAATTAATTCCTTGTTTTGCTTTGCTTGTGTGTGTGGCTTTTGCTTTACCTATTAAACTATCTTTATCTGAACCCACAAGTTTTCTCACTTTTACTCTTCCAATTCTCTCCCCCATCCCACCAGGGGGGAATGAGCAAGTGGCTGTGTGGTGCTTAGTTGCTGCTTGGGGTTAAACTATGACACTGATAGAGCCTAAACCAGGTGATGGGTTTCAATGAAGTAAGGCTAGTTCTGCAAGACGGTGTGGGATTTAGAAGCACAGCCTTGTCCTTGTGCTGAAAGAGATGTAGTGCAGGATGGGTTCTCCCTGGGGACCACAGCCAAAAGCATCCCAGATAGTCAGACTTCTACAAGATTTAGATGATTGTCCCCACAAAATGGCTTCGGGGAATCAAAGAAGGGGAAGGACCTTTGTGGACCTTGGCCAAGAGATGGCTCTGTGGTTTGTGTACCCCTGAGCTGCAGAGGTGGCTTCCTGCAGGGAAGCTCAGCTCCTTGCAGTGGCGCAGCTGCCAAAGTACTGCTTGTAATTAATGACAGCCTTACTTCCTGATAGAGGCAGCCAGAGACACCAGGAGATGGCTCCAGGCTTGGCAAGACGCTGTCCAGAGAAGGAAAGTTGTCCTGGAGCAGGCAGCAGTGCTTTCCCTCCTTGTCAGTGGGGTTGACACATCCATATTGAAGTCTTGAGCAATGTCACAGCCAGAAGATGACCTGACTAAAAGGAAGTCTTCTAGCCCTGTTAGCTGTGAAGACTAGGCAACCTTTATTGCACACCTGCTCATGGCCAACATATCCTGCCCAATGACCACAAGGTCAGGAGCTAAGACATAAAGAGAGAGATATAAAACTGCAAGATATTCTCTAAACCCACTAAAATTAGGACCAATTTTTTCCCCTCTTTTATTGTCAGGAGTACATTAATAGGCCTTAATTGCCCGAGTCTGGAGCCTACATTAACACCCACACCCAATGCCTGGAGCCTCTACCCACACCCTCTGGCCAGGAGCTCCATTTAAGCTCAGGGTTGGAAATTCAATCCTTACTTGAGCTCTGATGTGGGTGTGCCTGTTCCCAGCCTTGTTCCTGAGCTGTTGCTTGGATTTCCTGGATTGACTTTGGCGCTGGCTCATTACCTTGTCTTCACTTGATGATTATTGTACTGTTGGTAAGTCCCATTGCTCATCATCCTTCTCTGCTCTTCCGGTGCTGTGGGACTGTTCCCTGTGGGTGAGGTCATTGGTTTACCTGTGTGGTGGCTGCCCTCAGCTCCTGTCTTTTCTTCCTTTAGAGAACAGCTCTGTTCTTATATACCATAGTCAAATGCCTTCACTCACGTTCTGAGCTCCAAATGTCTGTGTGCCCTGTTCAAACACTTGCATTTAAGCCACATGTGGCTCATCCTGCACCTAGCACAATGTTTCTTTCCTTCCCATTCTGTTAATGCCGCACATTTATGTCAGTGCTGCAGCATGGCTTTGCAGGAACAAATTATATTACATGTTCCTGAGAAGACTTTAAGAAAGAGCAACGCAGCAGACTCCCCTCCTCCACATACAGGGAGGGGAAATAAGCCAAGGCAGGATGCTTTCAAAAGTAGAGGGAGATGTAGGAGCAGAGGAATGCAAAGCTGCTCTGCTACTTGGCCAAAGGCCTACTGTTTCCAGTAAGCGGGGACAAAGAAGATATATATCTTCTTTGTTACAGAAGGGTTATATTAAAGGTCAATAGGAATAGGATTGAAGGGTAAACAAGGAACTACAAAGCCAATTGACGTTGAAGCAAATAGTAAATAGTAGGCTCAGAATGCAAGCTGAAGGAACAATGGCTACTTGAGAAAGACATATCTTGATTGAAAATGTGAAATCTCCCTCCCAGAGGAGGGAGACTACTTGGCACCTCTGACAAAGATCTGGGCATGAGGACTCAGTGGCTCCCTTCAGAGACATAGAAGGTGTTGCTGATATTTTGTCGACAGCAGATGTTCGTTGTTGCTCCAATATCTCATGAGATCTCTCCTCTTGGCTTATGGTCTCTGTCGTTCTTGCAGCCTGCTCTGTTCCAAGCCTTTCTTTCCAGTTGCCAGCTCATCTGCTCAATTTTCATGGCGTGTGATTCGGTAAGGTTCATCTCTTGACACTTTTCCTGTGCAAATATGACTCAAAATCTGCTTCCTCTTCCATCTAGGAGTCTTCCACACTCCCATAATGCAGGTAAGGGGGAAAAAATAGGAACAACCAAATAAATTGAATGACCGGAATATCTGCTATGATCCAAAGGGTTTCTGCATTCAGCCCTGGTCTGTGCCATGGTTTAGCCCAAAGGTGAGAGCTACCAAGATGGTAGCTCTTGGTACCTAGAGCAGGACCTAGAGCACATGATCAATACAGAGAATCCAAAAGAGTTGGGTTTGTTTCTTCTGCAGAAGAGACAGCAAAGGATGATGAAATAGCAGTTTAGGATCACTTGAAGGTCAGCAGTAAAGATGACAGAGCCAAAAGCTTCTTGAGAGGGTTAGGATAGATAACAAGGCAATCAGATAGGCCCTGCACCTTATATTGTTCCTCATGCCTCCATATGTTCATCTTGGACATCTTCTACAGTTAAGGCCAATCATACCATTACAGATGTCCAAAAATTCATCCATAATCTGCATCCATGAAAACAACGGGTCCATGGCATCGAAAGCATCTTCATCAGGCTGAATCTGAACTGGTGACTGTGAGTTTGGCCTTGTAGGTCTCAGGAAGTCTGCTTTTCCCCAGGAGTGCACCAGTGAAAAACACTTCTCTAAGGGAAGACTTAGTCCTGAAAACAAATGCACTGCAGGCTAACTTAAAGTTTTTCTGAAAACAAACATTATTTTAATCACCAGTATTAAATACCAGAAATGTAGGTTCACTGGTGTTATTTATCCAAGCTGATGTTAAGCAGACTCCTTGCAAGCCATCTCTCTCCAGAGGCCGTATTATCTTCTGCTCCCTACTTCAACCTCGTACTCGCACATGCTGTGCCCTGTCCTGGGACAATGTCTCGCATTGCACTCTTTGATCCTGAAGTTTTCATTATTGCAAGTGGTTTACAGTGACTTCATGAATGTTGCCCCATCCAGTTCTTAAGAGACCCTTCCCCACTACCAGTATACGAAGACTGTGTTTCACTTTCTCCAAGTTCAGGCAGGAGGTAATCCACAGAGTTGCTGAGGTGGGAAGGGATGTCTTCTTCCTCATGTATTCCAGCCCCCTGCTCAAGCAGGTTCAGCTAGAGCAGGTTGTCAAGGACAATATCAAGTCAGGTTTTGGATATCTCCAAGCATGGAGACTCTACAACCTCTGTGGGCAGCCTGTTCCTGTGTTTGACCACCCTCACAGTAAAAAAAAAAGTGTTTTCTTGTTTTCCATATGCTCCCCATTCCTAGACAGCATTTAAGAGT
>NW_009199694.1:2088-5568 GCF_000690835.1 Fulmarus glacialis | reverse complement strand
TTCCTGCTTTCTCCAAGAAGTCTTCCTAGGACACTGCCTGTTCATGAGCTAGTCTTGCCAGGAGAATGGCAGTTTTAGAAGTGCCAGAAAGAAGTAGTTTGCTTTTTGCCAAAACAACAACAGAGGAGAAAAGATTCAGTGCTTTCTAGCAGGGGTTATTTTCCCTTAAAGTGTTGATGAATAGAAGAGCATGGGAGGAGGGAAGTAGCATAGGGAGATGCAAGGAACAGGAGGGAAGGGGCCAGCACTGGAGGGTGAAGGGGGAGAGGCCAATTAAGGGGAGGAGTCAGGGTAAGGAATATTTGTCATCTACCTCCTCTCTTGGTCCTTATTGTCTTCTCTCCTGCCTCCCCAGCCAGCCACTGACTCTTTGTCTTTCCTACAAGGACGATCTTCCTGCTCTACCCTGCCAACAAGGCCTTCAGGAGCTGGATTATATGAGGTCTCTGCTGCTACCATGGGACCACCAGGAAATCTTCTCCCACCCAGGGATGCTCGCAGTGGGAGTCTGGCTGCCTTCGCTGGAACCAGGATGGAAACTGTGCTCTTCCTCTTGGCATGTCTTTGGGGTAAGTTTTCTCCTCTGCTCCCGGAGAACAGGGTTCTAAATACGGCCTGGTAAGTTCTAGATACAACTCGTGGTGGATTGACCCCTCTCATATCCCCAGTCTTGGCAAGGAAATGGGTTTCATGGCTGGAATAAAGGACTGAAGATCCAGGAAGCTTGGGTTTTAACTCCTGGCACTGGAAAAGGGCTTGACATTTCTGAGACAAGAGAATACAGTAGTAGAGATGATCATTTGGCTTCTGAAAAACCTAGAGATCTAGAGGCATTAACAGTGCAGATATACAGAGACAAACCCTGGGAACAAACAAATGCAAGCATAAAGGCAGAGCTTCCTTTGATTGATCTGTGTAATCCAGAATGTAATTCTGGTTTTTTCCTCCACCCTAGAGTCACAGTCTGTGTTGGAGCCAGGACCTAAGAGTGAATAAGCACAGCAGACCTCCGTTGCCTCCCTGCCAGAGTCAGTTCTTAATCCAGCTGCATTTATACCCTGCAAATCAGCATAATCCAATAATTTAAACCAAAAAGAGGTAAAAGAATTGGATAAGGATTATCCTGAGACAGTGATATTGGTTTTTAACAAAACCTGGTATAAGTTGAGGCTGTTTCAGGGGCTAGGATGAAGTAAAGGCTGTGCCAGATCTGCAAATGATCAAGGAGGATGATCTGGGAATTTAAAGTTTGTTGGAAAAATATCCATGCTTTCCAACAGCATAGAGCCTACCTCAAGTCTTCCTCCCTTATGGGTGGATGTTGACTTGAAATATCTTCTTTTCTGCATTGTATGGGAGTCCAGTTGTTTAGCACTGCAACTGTCAGCAGCTGGGAGGTGAATCCTACTGTATGGACTGTAGGCAGTTGCCTTAATGTAGGTGCCTAGAGCCATTTGAGTCACCCTAGTTTCTCAATCTCGGACTCCAGCTACTGCTCTGGAGGGTGCAGGTCTACAAATGGCACTAGAAACCTTCATTTAGGTGAACAAACTGTGCTCCACATGGCACCAGGGGAGCGAGTTCTGGATAGGAAAGTTCTGACAAGCGTTTTGGACAAGGATGTGGATATCCTAATTTGTACCCAGAGAAGTGACCTGAAAGCTTCCTTTGATAACTTGCGCGACACAGGAAGAGTTGCAGACCTCAGGAGGAACGTTCACGGTATTGTGCACAGAGCAAGGAGCTGCACAGTGAGGGTGGGGAGGGATGATCCGAGACCCATGGTGCTACAGCAGCTCAGGTTGTCTGGAGGCGCTTACTCTGGGACTGCCGTCTTCCTAAAGACCATAATCTGAGGTTTTTCTCTCATCTTCCTGACTGTGTGCAGGGTACAGTCTAGGGTTTCTGTGGTGTGGAGCTGTCACACACCATGTCAGAATATGTGTTGGGACTGTTCCACGGCTGGAAATGATTGGTTCTCATCCAAGGTTTTGAATATCTGTCATGTGTCTGGGAGGGACATATTAGTAGGAATCCCATGATCCTAGGTCACTAAGATCTTGCAGCTGCTTATGGAGATGCAGAGATGTGTTAGAGGTCCTAACACCATTTGAGCAAGAAGTTTACACCACTAATTAGCCAGCAAGCTTTTCTTATAATGTTCCTGCTGGAAAAAAAGTGGTGAGCATTTTGGCAATCCTTCCCCAAACAGGCCCAAAATGGCATTATTCCTGCAAAAGCAAGATGTTACGATCTCCGCTATCAGCCAAAACCTGGCTTATGCCCATTTTCCACCTTGGCTTGTTTTGGGATTCAGGTGTTACCAACTCAGCTCCCATCAGACTTGTGAGCGGCCCCAGCCGCTGCGCGGGGCGGCTCGAGGTGCTTTGGAAACAGCAGTGGGGAACCGTGTGTGATGATAGCTGGGATCTGTCCGATGCCATGGTCGTATGCAGGCAGTTGGACTGTGGAGAAGCACTGTCAGCCCCTGGCTCGGCTCACTTTGGTCAAGGAACTGGTCGTATCTGGCTGGATGACGTGAACTGCACCGGTACAGAAGCTGACCTTTCTGCCTGCAGGACCAGACCCTGGGGAAAGCATAACTGTAATCATGAAGAAGACGCAGGCGTTGTGTGCTCAGGTAACTCGCGTTTACACCCCTCCCCGTGCGACCCCAGAAGGGTGTGCTGTGTAGAGGTTTTTAAGCCTGTTTGCAAAATTTTCTTTCTCTGTCAGTGCTACCCTTACGGCTCAGGATGGGAGTGGCTGTTTCAGGCACTGACCTGTACCATGCCAAGGACAATGTTATCCAGCTCAGTTCTTCCAGTTAAACAGTGTGGGGGGTGGGGGTGGTGTTTGTGCTCATTCTGTTACTGGGGCAGAACAGAGATCGTAGTTTATTTTCCCTGATCCATGTTATTCTTGCCTCTTATGCCATCACCATGAAGTTAATGGGCAAGGAGACTGAAGGATCCCCACCTGGACGCACATATGTTTTCCATGCAAATATTTAATGGCTGAAATGTGCCAGGGAAGTTGAGCATTTACATGGCCTCTTTTCATTTGTATTTTGTGACAATACTCTCTATTGGTGGATGTGTTTATTCTCCAGACTGGTACTAGGATAAGAAATTCAATTGTGGGTCACTTGTCTGTGAGCCAGTCCTAACTTGGACATCACAGCATGATGCTAATGAATGCTGAGCTCCAGGAACTGGGTGGGGAAGGCTTGAAGGTGTGCCCTACCCCTCTACATTATGGTTAACTGGGGAGCAAATCTTCATCAAGTGGGCCATGGACCCCAGGAGGTAGAAAGGGGATTGGGATATTGACAGGCTGCCCATTGCCCTCTTTCAGGTCACTATTTCCCAAACACTGCTCCATTTAGCACTGAACAACAAACCAAATTTAAGACCCAGACATATATATGTCTAAATACAGGTGACACCACTTGGGCTGGGTGTCTTCCTTTTGCAACCA